>NW_025956078.1:0-283253 GCF_023159225.1 Perognathus longimembris pacificus | reverse complement strand
GATCTTTCCACTTAACTTGAGCAAAAGCTCTTTGCTCTCTCTTTTCCTAGAACCGCTGTGCTGCGGAGTGGCCATTGCAATCCAAATTTAAAAAATTTAGTATGAATTAAAGTATAAGAAAGTATATTAACAGGAGAGAAGGGGTATAGTTTCCCCCCCTTTTAATTTAGAAATTTGGTGTTTTAACAAACCGTTGGCCCGTTCGACAATTCCTTGACCATGAGGGTTATAGGGAATTCTTGTAGAGTGAACAATTTGGTAAGATTTGCAAAAAGTTTGAAAAGCTCGTCCAACATATCCCGGATCATTATCAGTTTTAATTTGTTTAGGAAGTCCCATAGTAGCAAAGCAGCGTAAGGCATGGGAGATACAATGTTTGCCAGCTTCCCCGCTAAGAGGAGTAGCCATAATAAAATTAGAGTAAGTATCTATTGTAACATGGACAAAGCGGAGCTGTCTAAAAGAGAGGATGTGGGTAACATCCATTTGCCACACATGGTTAGCCTCTAAGCCTCGAGGATTAATCCCATTGGCAGGCACAGGCAGGAAGGTAGCACAGTTGGGACAAGTTTTTACAATTTGACGAGCTGCCTCATGAGTAATATGAAATTGCTGACGTAAGGCACGACTGTTTTGATGGTGGGCAGCATGTGATTGCTTTGCCAAGTCAATTTGAGAAAGAAAAATTTGGGTAGCCTCATCCGTAATAGCATTGTCCTCACTCAATGGTAAGAAGAGGCAAAGTGAAGTAATTTGTTGGAGGGACAATGATGTGAAATTGTGCCCACAAAATTGGGCCCAAGCAATGGCTCAGGAATCACAATGAGTATAAAGCCATTTTTGCTGTTGTAAAGTATAGGGGATATAAATAACCTGTGGATCTCGTCCAAGATACTTACAAGATTCCACACGGCACATATGGACTAAGGTGGCTACCAATTTATAATAAGGAATTAATACTTTTGAAGGAGTAGCAGGCAAGGAAAACCACAAAAGGGGGTCCCTTCTGCCAAAGGACCGCTGTTGGAGAATGAGATATAGTTAAAATATAAGCTTTCAAGAGGCTGAGTAATCTATATAATTTACATGTTGGGAAGAAATGGCAGAATTTACTATGCTCAAGGCTTTTGCTGCTTTAGTTGTCATTTTTCTGGGAGATGTAGGGTCCGGGTCCCCCTTCAACAGACCAAACAGAAGGAAAATTTTGGCGAGTAGAAGAGAGAGCCCATGCTACAAAGCTTTGACGCAAGGTGGGGCTGTTCGCCATGCCTTGGGGTAACACTAGCCAATGGTACCTTTTCATGGTTCTTTAAAATTTGTAGAGGGGACACTAAATGCAAAGCGTTTGTAATCTTGAGGAGCAAGAGGTATGGTATAAAAAACAATCTTTTAAGTCAATTATAATTTTGTATGTATTTTGAGGAATTGCCATAGGAGAGGGCAAGCCCGGTTGTAATGCCCACATAAGTTCCATGGTGGCATTCACTCGCCGGAGATCCTGTAGGAGTCTCCATTTGCCAGATTTCTTTTTAACAACAAAAATAGGCGAATTCCATGGGGAAGTATTAGGAGCAATGTGGCCCAAGTCCAGCTGTTCCTGCACCAGCCGTTGGGCAACAACAATCTTTTCAATTGATAGGGGCCACTGATCCACCCACACCGGAGTGTCTGATAACCATGTGATAGGATCGGCATGAGGGACAGGACGAGCAGCAACCCCCGTTAAAAATATCCCAGCCCTTGTCTAGGAGGTGGGGGCTGAGGTTGAATGGGTTCTCTAATTTCTTGTTGATGGCTTCCCAATCCTCCTGAAGGCAGTACCCCTTGACTTAGGAGTTGACGAATGACTGCGTCACTAGGGCTAAACAAATAAACTCCCATCTTTTCCATAATATCTCTGCCCCACAAATTTATGGGCAAATGATCTGGAAAGTCCCAAAATGCCCCTCACCTTCTCTCCAGTTAAGGATGGCACTGCTTTGTTGGGTGTCTGCAGCATGGCCAATCCCCTACAAGGATGTCAGAGACGCAGTAAGAGGCCAGTTGTAAGGCCAATGTCTCTTGGCTATCACAGACACATCTGCTCCTATATCTAACAGACCTCGGAAGGGCTTTTTCTTGTATATAAATTGTAAGCTCAGGCTTTCCCGTTTTATGTTTTGAACCCAAAATATGTCTGAGGATCCAAAACTCCTTTTTCCCCTTTTAATAGATCAAACAAGGGTTTTAATTCAGCTGTGGACAATTTAAGATAAGGGCGAAGCCAATTAATATCTCCCAGAAATTTTTGAAAATCATGTAAAGTACGCAAATGAGAAGTCTTAACCTGTAATTTCTGACTAGTAAAATAATAAGGACCCAAAATATGACCAAGAGGGATTTTTATTTTTCTCTGCCTGGGCTGGCTTTGAACTATCCAAAGAGTCTTAGCCATAAAAGCCCTTTGTATTTCCAATTAGAGCAACAGGAGAACAAAAGGAGTAGAGTTTACCTGTAAGTTGCTAAAAATTGACCAACAAGTAGTTGCCAGAGTTTTGCTGTAACACTTAAAGAACAGCTGACTGAATTGGATCCATGTGCCATTAAATCAAATCATATTATTTAACCTTACCTTATTGGCACGTAAAACAGAAAACAAATGAATAACAATAAAAGTCTCAGCTTCAGTGGATCTGAAGTGGCTGTGTCTTCCATCCCAAATTAGCAGGCCAGCAGGAGAGATGGTTTGCATCTGGATAATTCTGTAGTAGAGTTCCCTGGATAGGCTGTCATATTTTCTGCTTGTTGCCTGCAAATTTCTACACAGACTGGTTAAGGGCATTCTTAAACAGATTTTAGAAGGCTTGGGCCTTTAACCATCTTTCTAGTCACAAAATCCACACAGATTGAAGGCTAACCAAGTCTGCTCTCTGTAGCAGTTTCTGAATCACAAACAACTCCCAGTTTGGGAGCCGACTGTGGAGGGCAGCTTTCTGTAACCATAGACTGCCACGGTCCACTCAGCTAGCACACATGTCAACCTGTATCCTATAAAGCAAAATGTTAATTTTGGGGTCCGGAAAATTTAGGTTAATAGTCACACCTGTGCAGTTATTTCGAAATGACTCTGGTCCCTTGATCTTAAAGAGTTTGAGAGCACCGCGAAAAAAGAGAAAAAAAATGGAGAAGCAAAATCTTAAGTCTATACCAAAGAATTGTCAGGATTAGGTGTACACTTGACTCTTAGCATAGATAGACATAAAGAATAACACACTGGTTGTACATCATTGCACTTATATCACGTGCTGTATATTAAAACCTTTTGGAGTTTTTCTTAGACACATTTGTTTGCTCCCAAACATATCAGTTTAGGCTTAAAACCTGTTTTTTGTTTTGTTTTTAAGTTTTACCAACACATAGACATAGACATAGACACACATACACATACAGACAATGTGCACACGTTTTGGAGCGCGCTTAGAATTGTTCTTTAATTGGCCATGTAAGTTCTTTTGGAATTCCAGTGGCAAATGATATTATTTTGCCTATATTCTAGAACCACGTGGTTAGATAGTAAACAAAAAAAAATCTTTTCAGCAAACCAAAATTTCCAGATCATCTGAGAAGCCAAATTTTGAGAAACCAGTTTAGCTCACAAAGGGAGCATATGGGAGACAGGGTATGAACACAGACAGTGAGCTCACAGTAAGACACCTTCATCTTCTAGCATTTGAATTGTAAGGTACCTTTGAAATGCAAGGCCACAGGACTCCAAGTCTCTGCCCAGCCTCCAGGAATTTGGCGTGCTTGTCACCTGGGGGATGGGCAGGCTTTCACTCCAACCAGTCCTATTGTCTACCATGTGCTCAATGCTAGAGAAAGCTTATGATTTAGCCAAACAAGCAGAATTTCACTAAATCTCCAAAACTTAACCATCAATAACAAGAATAGAAAACCTTTCTTTGAGTCTTTTAAAGCAGATGTTAAACAAATATCCATACCCGTCCTATGTCACAGGCAGAGTTTAGAGGGAGGCAGAAAAAGAGATAGAGAGAACTTCATCTGCCTGAGCACTCATAGAAGTTAGGTAAGTCCTGCAAAATATTCCAAATATATAAGATTGGGCTCAAACTTGAGCAGCTTTCCTGAAACAATTTAGACTTGAGGAGCAACCAGCTGAGCTGAAATAGAGATCAGTTGTCTCCAAGCACCCACAATTGCTGATCTCTTTGACCTAGCCCAGTGGATTTATGGAAAATGTAAGCTCCAGTCTAATGGTCACTCACCCTGGTTGGGGTTTTAAATCTGTCCTGGTGGATGGAAATAGAGCGCTGGGTCAGGACAAGTTACCTTAGTGGTGTTAGCATTTCCCTAGCCTCAGGTCCCTTCCCCCTGCTAGCAGCCTGCACCTAGGAGAGCTGTAAGTCTGCCAGGACTGTCTGCGGGGCTCACCAGTATCTCCTGTTAAAGGAGTTTGTTGTTCTGGATGAAGCTGTGATAATAGAGCTATAAATGATTTTAACATATTCTCAACATAGGTCAATCTATCTTTAATAGGCTTATTGAATAATTTCTCCTCAGAGTCTGAGCCATCTGAGTCTTCCTTAATGTCTAGCTCAGTGGGTTCAGGTCTTGTTAATTTTCTCAGCTCTTCCCAGGCAGCAGCATACCCTCCCAGAGCTGGGCAACACTCATCAGGTCCCTATTCATTTTCTCCAATCGAATGATCGAACTTAATCTATTCATGGCTAAGATCTAAGCAATCTCGGACCAGAAACCAAAGAATAATAGCATCCACTGAGGTTTTCTCAGGGCCAGTTGCATCACAATGTTCCCTTTTTTTTATTTATTTTTTATTTTTTAATTTTTTTTTTCAATTTTCTAGCAAGTTTCTAAGTTATTGGTTCCTTCCTCCAGGAACTGGGGGCATGCTTCCTCAATAAAATAAAAGAAACGTTCTAAGTCACTTTGGCCAACTTTCACTGCCCGGGCATTAAGCATGCCTTTGGGGGCCTGCATGTATAGCATGCGGCTATTACCTTGTCCCATAATTTATTACTCCCGACAATACACTCTCCTCCCACTCTCCTCCCCAAGTATTTGGACGTCCTTACCTGAGCGGGGGTCACCCGCCGTCGATCCCAGGCCTTCAAGTCTCTATTCGGGCACCAAACCTGCTGGGCCAGCCGGCAGGGGAGCAGAAATCCTGACTGAGGGGCGGCGGGGATAAGGAAAAGGAAAAATAAGGCAAGAGAAAAAAGAGAAGAGACAAGATGGGGTACGGGAGGTCTGCAGCCATAAGGTTGAACCTCAAGACTGCAGCAACAGTTTATTCCAACTCCCAGCTTATATGCAGTTTTGGGACCAGGGAATAGCATAGGATTGTAAAAATTCCAGAACATAAGAGGCTTTGAAGTTTGCAACATTTGATTACAGTAGACACAGGACAAGGTTGATTAACATAGGAATCTACTCCAGCGGACATAGCAAGGTGGGGACATAGCAAAGCAATTCCGGATAGTGGCTGTGAACAAATGTCCTTGCCTTTAGCATATCCTGGCGGTAACAGCACAGCCAGAGGTGATAATGAACCTAGGTGCAGGTTTGGCTCCCAACATCTTGGCGACATCTGCACAGCCAGAGGTCAGGATGAGCTTAGCTGCTAGCTCAGCTCCCGACAACTCTGGCCACCAGATTTCAGTAAGCTGGCAGAGGAGCCAGCCCCTGGCCCACAGAAAAATTTTGGAGCAGCTCCTTCTTTCCCCTAACCTCAAGCATATCCCCCAACAACCTGCAGCAACAATCAGTTTCAAGACTCCTCTGAGCAACAAAAGGAAGTGCAGGACTGGATCTCTGTTCCTCTACCTGCACAATTCTGACTTCTGAAATGGGATTTCAGACCCTCCCTACAGGAGTCATTGGCCCACTTCCAAGGGAATCTGTTGGCTTATTGTTAGGCTGCAGCAGCTCTGCACTGAGGGGCTTACCTATTATTCAAGGAGTGATCGATCAGGACTCTAATGGAGAAATAAAAATCATGGCTTCAGTGCTTGCTAGTGTTACCACTATCCCGGCAGCTCATTCTTGTTCCTTTAAGTTGTCGGTGCCTCAGTTACTACAAACCCTAGGGGATAAAGGAATTTTTTGATCTTCTGACAATTTTTGGGTTCAAAACATAAAATGGGAATGGCCCGGGAATAACTCCTCCTCATATTTTGAGATATCAATATGTTGAGACTACCTGTTGGGCTGTAAAAACCCAATCTTCTCAAGTCACTTCGATCCATTTATCTAAGAGTTTAGCAATATTTCCCATTGACCACTGGTTCAAATATAGGTCTATGGCACATAGAACAAGTTATATTCAAATGCAAATTACTCACTAGCTGGGGCAACAAATGAGCTAATTCCTCCAGTACTCATACCTTAGTGAAAGAGGTCAACAAAAAACATGTGCTTCAATCTTAAAGTGACCTTGGGGTATTCCAAAGGATATGAAACTTAGGCAAGACATGGGTGAATGATTGCCAATTTTCCCATTTCTATCCAGTCCCTTCTAGGTTCCTTTGTTACATGTAGCTCCAGTATTCATATAGCTGGCCTCCACACACATACATGTCTAGCACAATGATGATCAAGTTGTCCACATCCTGGTTGTGGTTGGTAACCTATATTAAACAGGAAGTGCACAATAAACTAAGCATATCTTAGACATGAGTATGTCCTTTTTGCCACATGGCAAACGTGTGCTCCACAAAGAATAGTACTAGCAATTAGCCACAGTATTCATAATGATGATAGAAAAAAGGGGGGAAAAAAGATAAAATGTAATGTACCATAAATCAAGAGCTTGGTAAGTTAAAAACAAGAAGGAATGTTATGGAAGGTAAGAAAGAGAGGGAAGGAATGAATGTTACAAAGAAGAGGGACAGGGTAATGAAGCGGAGGAAGACAAGAAGACAGGAAGGAAGACAGGTGGGAAGGGAGCAAAGAGGAAAGGATGCAGGCAGGGAAGGAGGGCAGGGGACAGATGGATTGTGGTTTGTATCGACAGTATGTGGGACAGAGTTAATGGTGGAAGTATGGAGGAAGAAGGGTCCGAAGGTAATCCTCTGGAATGAGAGATTACCATTATGTATCTGTAGCTCCTTTGTTGAATATCATCAGACTATAAGAATGCAGATTAGCTCTCGTGCTCTGTGAATAGCCTAAACGTGCGATAATTATTCCCTGTGAGGGAGACCACAGTGTCCATGATTCTTTGGGTGTGGCTCACTTCACTTAGTATAATTTTTTTCAAGTGCTTCCATTTCCTTATGAATGGGGCGATGTCATTCTTTCTGATTGAGGCATAAAATTCCATCGTATATATGTACCACAATATCCTGAGGGGATCTGTGTTGGTCCATATTTTAGCTATGACAAATTGTGCTGCGATGAACATTGTTGTGCTGGTGGCTTCAGTGTCTTCTCTTTTTTTGGTCTTTTGGGTAGATGCCCAAAAGTGGGGCTGTTGGGTATTAGGGGGAGCTCTATGTTAAGCCTTCTGAGGAAGCTCCATAGTGCTTGCCAGAGTAGTTGGACCAGTTTACAATCCCACTACAAATGAAGTAGTGTTCCCCTTTTGGCCACATCGCCTCTAATTTATTAATGTTAGTTTTTTTTTGTGTGTTTTTTTTGGCCAGTCCCTGGGCCTTGGACTCAGGGCCTGAGCACTGTCCCTGGCTTCTTTCCGCTCAAGGCTAGCACTGTGCCGCTTGAAGCCACAGCGCCGCTATGGCAGATTTCTGTGTATGAGGTGCTGGGGAATCAAACCTAGGGCCTTGTTGTATCTGAAGCAGGCACTCTTGCCCCTAGGCTATATTCCCCAGCCCAATGTTACTTTTCTTGATACAGTACTTTCTTAATGGGTTTGAGTTGTTGAACACAGAAGATGACACTGAGTGAAATAAATGCCATATTAGGGAAACCAGTGTTATATCACAGTTGTAGTACTTTCTCCATGGACATGTGTAACCATAGCCTCTGTTGTTGATGTTCCTCTTGTATCCCCTTCTTGTCTTCATACCTACACTATCACTATATCTTATCTGAGTACATTGGAAATCATGAATACTGATATTTGAACTAGGAAAGTGAAAGGATATACCAAAATCAAGAGACACAGGATAACAAGAACAAATGACTTCAAAAGCAATACTTACAAAACTGTTTTGTGTAAACCACCTCAAGCACTCATGGGGAATGAAGGAAATGGGGCGTGGGGAGGGGAAATGTGGGACTAGTAAAAAACAAGACAATAAATGTATCCAATGCCTAAGATACGTAACTGTAACCTATCTGGACATCATTTTGACAATAAATAAGAAAAAAATGATTTAAAAAATACAGCTTTATTTCTGGGTTTCGTATTCCATTTCATTTTTCTTCAGGTTTTTCTTTATACCAGTACCACCTGTTTTTGTTATGATGGCTATATAATAGATCTTGACACGGCACTTTTAAAAATAACGAAAGGAAGGCAAGAAGACTCCCCAAATGGGTAAGATAAGGATTCCACATGAAATATTGCCAGAATAATCCAGGACATCCAAACAATCAGAAACAACTATTTCCAGAAACTATACTCACTAAGAATGAATACTTTAGGGAAAGAGGTAGATTTTTACAGAAATATAAACTGTCCAACCTGAGGCAAGAACATATAAATCAATTAAATTACCGCATGAATTATGATGAGATACAGGAAGCAATGAAATTTCTTAGAAACATAAAAAAGTCAATCACCGCAGAATTCTATAACACTTTCTAAGAAAGGGGGAAAACACCAATATTCTCCTAGTTCTTCCGTGAAGTTGATGCAGAGCGAGAAACCCCAAACCAGTTCCTTGAATCAAATACAATCACAAAACCAGGAAATGATCCCCCAAAAAGATGTTACAAAAAAATCTCACTTAGGAACAAAGATGCACAACTCCTCTACATAATATTACCTAGCAGAATCCAAAAACAGATTTTATAAGTCATGCATCATGGGCAACTAGCCTTCATTCCACAACTGGAAGCCTGCTATAGCAGATTCATAACTTTTAATGCAATTCACCAAATTGACATAGGTAAGATGAAGAATCACATCATTCTTGAAGTGGCTGCTCCAAACCTTCAATGTTATAACACAGCAATAGATTTTCAAAGCCCTGAAGAAAATAGGATTAGAAAGACCCTTTTTAAAACAATGAAAGCTATATATATGAGAACAACTGCTAATGTCATACCAAATGGGAAGAACTAAAACCATTTTCTTGAAAACCAGGAACAAGACAAGGGTAATACCTCCCTCTTCTCCTATTTAATATATTTCTGGAATCCTTAGCCATAGCAAGAAAGCTCCAAATAGGGAGGATCCAAATAGGGAGAGAAGATGTGAAACTTTCCTGATTTGCTGATATTATGTTTTTATACCTGAAGGACCCAAATAAATCTCCTCCAAATTCCTAGACCTAACAAACCGTTTTACCAAATAGCAGATGGTAATTTGCAACAGTCAAATATTATAACTTGCTAATATATTCATACAAAGGGGATTCAAGAAACGATTCCTCCAAAACCTACACACCAATCAAAAATTTCGCCATGGATCTAAAAAGAGATTACACTGAAGAGGAAATAAAAATGATATTGAAATATATAAACATAACCATCATCATTGGCAGTATCTGATATGCAAATAAAAACAACCCTGAAATAACATGTTTCCAATGTCAGAATGAGTAATTATCTTAACTCAGGCAACAACAAGTGCTGGAGGGAATTCCCAAAAAGAGGAAATGTACTGCTCTGTTTCTGGGAATGTAAACTACTTCAACCACTCTCGAAAACAGAATGTAGATTCTTCAAAAGAACAGCCGTGGCACAGCACATGATTCATTCTGAGCAACAGGATCCAGGATATGACTAGAAAACCTGCACTTCTGTACAATAATAATTTCTCTGACGAGTGGAGTATTTCACCTCAGCACAGATATTCTGATGCTTACTACCAAACTATATGCCTTTGGAGAAAATTCTCTATTAAAGAGTCTCCTGTGTTTTGTTGGCCAAAGGATGCCCCTTTGTCATGAGACTCTCCTCCACCCTCCGCCACATATAGAACCTCCTTGGGGAGACTTGTTTGCCCAGCTGCTCCAGCGAAAGCTTTTCTCAATTAAGTGGGAAGTCAATAATCTATAATAATTAGTCTTGAGGAAATAGTAGCTAGTTAATAAAGTTCTACGTTGAATACTTTGATCCTTTGTTGTAGAGCTGACAAATTGTAGTATCAACACCCTTCGTAGTAGCAACAACCTTTGAGGTAGCAACATCTGTTACAGTAGTGACATCCACAACTTTGGTGTTTATATGAATATATTTATGCATTAATTTTACTCTTGAAATTGTGAATTGATTTCTAAACCAATATAAACCCTGGCCTTGCTAAATAAAAGTGTGCATTGGACCACTCTCCTTTGCACACCCTGTGTCTTGGCTATGGTTAGAAATACACCGGTCCAACAACTGGCTTCCGGATCCAAGGACCTGATAATTGATCCATAGGAGATTGCTGAGCTGCGTTTGAGCTCTCTCTAGAGTGTAGGTGAAAGATATTTGATTGAAAGGAGAGAGGGGAACTGAGTGGTGAGCTCCTGATAGATAAAATGTTACAGGTTTATGGGACAAGCTAAATCTACTCTTTTTTCTAATCTTATTGACCATGTACTGAATCTTAACAGAGCTACGGTCTTGTGTTCACAATTAGATGAGTGCATGCAGGTGGTAATGGAGTATTATCCGTGGTTCCAGGAGGAAGATACTTTAGACTTAGAATTCTGGGAAGGAGTAAACAATAATGTGTAAAAGGCATATCAGTGTGGGGAAAAGGTTCCAGATACATTTTGGTCTAATTGTGCATTAATATGTACAGCTCTAATTATCATGCTTGCGATGCTGTGGTAAGATCAGCTGCTGAACTGGAGGTAGATGTGGAGAAAGCTATGAAGGTTTATAGTTTGTCCAAGGAGGTAAAAACTCAAAGTGGGCAGGAGTTAAAGATATGGCTACACCTGAGCAATCTCTTGCCAGTTCTGCTAGAGAAAAGGTAGAGCCAAAAGCTAAAGCTTTGGTCACTACCTATGTTTCTTCAGAAAATGAAGCCACTCTAAATAGCTCAGCAGGGCCGTCAGTGTGCTAAAGAGGCTCTCCATATCTGCCACGGACTTCAGCGGGAATATCTTATAAAGAAAAAATTTTTGCTGCAGCGCCTGCCTTTCCTTTTCTGTTCTTCAGATTCTGACTCTGAGGATTTTGTTCCTCTCCCTCACTATCGACGGTTCCCCATTATTCGACCACCTTGAGTCGATGGAGAAGCTCAGCCCCCTCATTATGAAAGTATCAATATGGTTTATATCACTCAGCTGTGGAAGGCGGTAACCTTATATGCACCACAGGCGCTGAAGTTAAAGAGTTAATGATGACAACTGTTACTGCTTATTAAAATTTGGCTCCTGAGGATTGGAAGATTATGTGTAGGGCATTATTAAAACCTCAGGAATATCTATAATGGTTAATGTGGTAGAATGATGTTGCATCCGCCAGAGCAGGCTAAAATGCTCACTACCTAAATGCCGCCCTTCACAAAATACCGCATGATATATGAATAGGCACTGGGGATTATAAGACCCAGAATCAAGTAAATACTCCAAAGGAGATTGACCAGTGGCTGTACGAGATATGTCTAGAGGCATTGGGTTGGGTATGTCCCACAGTAAAAAGGATGGTTCTTAGGCCTGCTTTATTCAATGGGCCTAGGAACCCTACTTTGACTTCATATTGCGCCTTCAGAAAAACATCCATAGAACAGTACAAGGTGCTGCTGTTCACGATCAATTAATTAAATTACTGGCAATTGAGAATACTAATGAAGATTGTCAGTCTGCTTATCTACCTGCTAAAGAGATTGGGGAGGTACTAGCATATTTCAAGGCTTGTCGGAATATATTTTTGGACACTCAAAAGATGAAGCTATTGGGACAGTCTCTGGGTGCCAGTGTGAAAGTACCCAAATCCGGGAAATTAAACTGTTTTGACTGTGGGGACAAGGGCATACTGAAATGAATTGTGTAAAAATGAAACTGGCAAATACAAACTCGCCTAGGAAATTCCCTTTCTGCAAACGTGGGGTGCATTGGCCCCAAGAATTTTGATCTAAAACTGACATTGGTGGACATATGCTTCCCCTTTCATCAGGAGCAGTACAGGGAGAAAGTACAAGGTGTTCAGGAAAGGGGGCAAAGGGCAACCTCATGGTCCCATTCCTATGAACGAGCCTTCCCCACCATCGTTTCCTTACAACCAGCCCAGATTTGGAGTGCCACAGTGGACCTTTTCTCAAGCCCAACCTTAACTTTCCCTGCTAATTTCCAGTATTAGAACTTGCATATACGGTCCCTTGCCATGGGGGACTTGGGGCCTTCTTTTGGAGCATTCCAGTTTAATTGCAAAAGGGGTGTTTGTTGTACCAGGAGTAACTGACTCTGACTACATAGGACAAATTAAAATCCTTAAGACCTCCCCTGTACCTTATGATATTAATTCTGGTGATCGTATTGCACAATTGATTTTCTTTGCTTACATATTTATATCAACTTCTGCAAACCCTTATCAAGGAGGTTTTGGCAGTATGAAATATCAATGTGTTTTCTGGATTTTCAAGGAAGCATACAAACAACCTTGTTGTAAATTTTATATAGGAAAGAGGCATTGCTAGCTATTGGCTAAGACATCACAATAATCAGCCAGATTGAATGGGGCATCGGGGCATGGTGACTCAAAGTATCAAATGCAGAATAAAAGGTGTCAGTAGTACACTTGATTCAGTTATTAAGCAAAATCTTGAATATCAGAATATTACTGATGGTGAAGGCCAACATTCCATTTTGATCCATAATTTTTGTAAGTACCTATTACCGTAATTGTACTAGACGTCTTTGAACAGTGGGGAGCTCATTTAGTTTTCCCTTGAAGTTCAGATGCATGTCTTTCTCAGTAAGATTACTTACTTGGCAGACAGATTGTCCAGTTTGCCGTGAGCAAAGGCCCTTATCTAAAGAAAAGTTGGCGGCCACATGCAAGTTGTTGGAGATAAGTTAGCTTCAAAATCATATTGAGGTTTCTATCTCTACCTGGAACTCTCCTATTTCTGTTATTAAAAAGAAATCTCGGGCTGGGGATATGGCCTAGTGGCAAGAGTGCCTGCCTCGGATACACGAGGCCCTGGGTTCGATTCCCCAGCACCACATATGCAGAGAACAGCCAGGGGCGGCGCTGTGGCTCAAGTGGCAGAGTGCTAGCCTTGAGCGAGAAGAAGCCAGGGACAGTGCTCAGGCCCTGAGTCCAAGGCCCAGGACTGGCCAAAAAAAAAAAAAAAAAAAAAAAAAAAAAAGAAATCTCACAAATGGAGATTAATCACTGATTGTCGAGCTCTAAATGCAGCTTTGAGGCCTATATTTTACAACATGGCCTTCCGCAATCATGTATGATTCCTTTAAATTGGCATATTATACTACGATTTGCAAGATTGTTTCTTTACTATTTTCTTATTTCATGAGGACCTATCATGCTTTGCTTTTACTTTAAGCCGGAATAATCTCCAAGGACCCCATGGAAGGTTTAAATGGCAATTATTGCCACCCAGGCATGATGAACTCACCTACTATGTGTCAAACTTTTGTAGCCAGAGCACTAGAACCTATTAGGAAAAGATTTGCTCAGGTTTCATGTATTCATTATATGGATGACTAATTATTTGCTGCACCTAATAAAGATATTCTATCAGACTTATTACAAATTTTGCCCTTCCACTTGCAAGAAAATGGTTTATTAGTTGCCCCTGATAAAATCTGGACAGAGGAGCCATTAAAGTATCAAGGATATTTAGTTAAATAACAAGCAATTATTCTCCAATTTATAAAAATTCGTACTGAAAAATTAAATACTCTTGATTTTCAAATGTTACTAGGGGACATTAATTGGCTTCATCCTTCCTTAGGCATTCCCACATATGCTTTGCATAAATTATTCTCCATTCTTCAAGAGGATTTAACATTAAATATCCCTTGTGTATTAACTAGTGAGGAAAGTCAGGAATTACTTTTAGTAAAAAAAGCCCTGACTCAAAATTTCTTATCCCGGGTAGATTTTTCTGTCCCTAGTGGGCTACTAAATCTACTAACAAAGTCTACCCCAAAGGGGGAATACCACAGTTCAACAGGACTTTGATAAGAACCAGGCACACATTGTCTGAAATGTAAACCACATGTCTGGAGGTGATCAGCTTTATTATCATGCAAGGCTGTAAAATGTGCCTACAAATCAATGGGAAGGACAACTACTTGATTATCATCCCCACACCTAAATAACAATTCAAATTTGCATTACAAACCTCTGATCTCCTCCCTTTATCATTGAATGGCTTTAATGGAGAAGTTTTATACCAATTACCTTCTAGTCCTTTAAGGAAATTATTTCAATAACAAAATTATATTACTGATAATATTTGACTTTCTAAGCCCATTCTAAATTCGCCTAATATTTTTGAAGATAGTACCAAAAATAACAAATGTGCTTTTTGGACAGAAGGTAAATATCAAGTTTTCCTCACTCCCTGGCAATAGGCACGCAAAATGAATCACAGGCTGTTATATACGCTTTACAGAATTTCTTAATAACTTTCAATTTAATCACTCAGTCGACCTGTGCAGCACATGTTCTATGCAATATATATTCTGCTGTTATTTATCACATAAACCCCCCACTAGATTCACTATTTAAACAATTCAAAGCCAGTAATGCCAAAGACAGCACTTACTGTATGTCATTCACATTCTTGCTCATTCTAATTTGACAGGTCCTATGGCATGTGGTAACTTAAATGTAGATGATTTAGTCTTTTTTATTTTGGCAAAAGAAGACCATGCATCTTGGCACTCTAATGCAGGTCATTTACCTGTCACATATAAAATTCCTTTTAGGGTTGGGATTATGTCCTAGTGGCAAGAATGCTTGCCTCATATACATGAAGCCATGGGTTTGATTCCCTAGCGCCACATACATAGAACATGGCCAGATGTGGCACTGTGGTTCAAGTGGCAGCGTGCTAGCTAGTCTTGAACAAAAAAGAACCAGGGAGTGTCCTCAGGCCCTGAGTCCAAGACCAAGGACGGGAATAAATAAAATAAAATAAAATAAAATTACTTTTAAACAACCTAAGCAAATTATTGCTAACTGTCCTACTTGTTGACCTTTGCATTTACAAACCCTTCCCCTTGGTGCTAATCTTCAAGTCCTGGCTCCAAACAATAATTGGTAAATGGATGTAACACACATTCCTGAATATGTCTGCCTACAAGATGTGCTTGTAACTTTTGACACATTCCTTTTTTGGGGGGGGGGGCACAGCTCTACCTGGTGAAAAATGGACTCAGGTCATCCAACATTTACTAGAAACAGGTGCAGTCATGTAGATTTCTTCTCAAATAAAAACTAACAATGGACCAGCTGAATCCAGTAAATAAGTGCAAATATTTTAGAATTTCGTAATATCTTGCATGTTTCATGAGATGAATATAAACCTCAAGGTCAAGGTAGAGTAGAATGAGCTCACTGTATTTTGAAAAGACAAATTACAAAGTAAAAGAAGTTGAATATTTATAGTACTGAGGAGTATGCCACATCTATGAATAGCCTTTATTAAATAGCCTGAGCTGTTATTGCAGAAGCACTATTTGTTCTTAAGTTTTTAAATTTGCCTCAAGGAGATGTTTTGGCCATAGCCAAGCAACACTTCCTAGCTCCGTGTATGTTAATCAAGCCACATCCGGTTTGGATTAGATTGGGGGTTGGGTTAGATTGGGCCCCTTGGCAGGTGTTAATCCAGAGGCTATGGAATGCTTATGTTGCTACAGAAGATGTCCAAAATTTCTGGCATCCACTCTGCTGAGTCCGACAAGGAGTGCCCCCAGAACACAAAGATTAGGGTAAGACATCCTCATCTATGCTATGAGACCATCCCAATCCAAGCCATGGCTGCCCACAGTCTCCATAAAAATCCTCCCAGAGGAAGGACAGCCCCTTTGCCTTATGGGGACAGGTAAAAGCGCTGTCTCACAAAGCCCAACAGGTAGTGCTATCTACTGAAAAAGTGCTGACTCTGGAACATCTACTCCTGCCCTATGTGTGCTCTGTTAACCTGTGTCTTGTAACTCTATGGCAGGGGCTAATTCAGAGGTATTGTATTGGACCAGTATCTTTAAACCTCCCTTATTGCATCCAGATTTGTGGACCAAATCCCCCGTCTCTGTATCTATATCTAGTCCTGACTTAATCTCTCCTGTTATCTGTCTTTCATTCCAGTCTATCCTATGGGAAGAAGGACAAGATTCTAACATCTCTTACTCTCACTTCTCTAAAGCTATCTGTCTAGGCAATTCTCCATGATAAACCTGTAGATATCAATATTTTAATTCAACATGGAGGTTTATATAATCCCAGTAGAACTTGGCTGGATAGACTGTCCGTTTGGTCTGTGAGATCTCACACCTATAAGATACACAACTCTCTAGTCCCTTTCGTTTGTGGGAACAAAACTGCACCGAACATAATTTTGCTCCTGAAAAAGCTATACAATCTCATACTCCATAAACCAATTATGAGCAGCAGTGGAGTTGCTCAATCTTACATGTCTTCTATGCTATCTTACATGTCTTCTATGCTATGTCCTGAATTTGAAAGTGAGATATCCTCCAAAAGTAGTTTGCTGTTATAAAATTATGTTCCACTTAATATCTTTGGGAATATCCTTTTATGTGACTCCATGGTAATTCAAATTTTGAAATCCAGAATGAATATACCTGAGTGTTTCCATGGTAATTATTGTAGTAGGAAAGAACCTGAATGTTTAAACAGGTGAAAATTGAGCACAAAATATTTCTTTCAATTTTGTCTCTCAAATATTTTGGAAATCATTACCTGGCTATTTTGGTATCTCCTGTGCTAATCTGTTTATAGTGAGCCATTTTGATAAACATTTCAATTTTTATGTGTAATTCATTTCTGAATGTTGGTCATATTTTTAGTTTGACACGAGGAAATATTGTTTCAACTTATATCACTTCCATCCATGGCAACATCAATAGTGAAATATCTTCATTAATTAGGGGAGCATTCATGATTTTGATAATTTAGTAGGAGTCATGAAAACCTAGGTATGGCTCAGGCACCTTGTTAGGACTGTAGAAAACATGGTCTTCTATTGAATCCAGTCAGAAATAAAGTCTTTGTTTTATCCACTTAGAACACAAACATTCTCAGTATCATCTGCACATAAGAATATTAATGCGTTTTGCCTTTTAAATATTTTTCAATCCATATATACTCATTACAAACTGCAAACAATGGCCTGTAGACGAACTATTCAAACAGCAGTTAACATGCATATATATTATGAAATTATAATCAATTTCTCTACACTGTCTTAAATATTTCTATTATATGATTAAACGCTTATATAGCTCAAGTACTTGGACATTGCACACTTACAAATGAAGATGCATTTATTGATTATGATTAAGGACAGAGAGACCCATGATAGCTCTTAGAATTGTCCTTGAAGTTGGTTGAATTACATCATTGCAAATTTTCCCAATTTTGATAGTATCTTAAATTGGGTCATGATACAATCTGAAACAGTCCATTTTTATTTGTAGCCTGTTGTACAACAGCCCTTAGAAGGCAAAATAGAGCCAGACACTTAAAGAATCATACGAGTAAAATATTTAAAATGATATTCATCAGTTTTCTTTATTTGGTTTCAAAAAGCCCAGAGTCATTATGGAATACCTGTTACAGTCCTTGGTATTTCTATGGGCTCATAAAAGAGAGGTATTCCAACCTTTGTTTAGCCTTATGTCATGACCAACACTGTAAATTGTAAATTGATGGGCCTCAATATAGAAGTGATACAGTGTCTATTGTTACATAGCACATGCAAAACCCACTTTAAGCGTTTAACCCAGACGTGTAATTTATATAAATAAATATATGACTAGCAAACGAAGAAAGCTTTTATGTCCAATTTCTATGAATCATTACCTCATATCTTTAGATGAAGTACATTTTTTGGTACATTGCCTGATACATTTGTTGCACTAATTCTTAAGCTAAATCAATATTATACTTCTGTTTGCTCACAGTAAATCAATTCACTTTTCCTTCATATTTTTATGTCAATGCCCACTGCTGCTGTTACAATAAAAATAATATATGGATTCTTTGTCATAATGCAAAACTCGTGACGCTATTTTCTCTTCTTTAATCTGTGATTCCTTGTGATTTCTATTTGAATAACAAACAGGATGAAAGCTCAAGAATGCAGAGTGATTAGGCAATGATAGATTCTAATTTAAACTCTTGGTTGACTTGTTCTTGTGAGTCCAGGGTAAATGTAAATGTACGTATGTTCTTCCCTGCTGTCACTTGCTTCTTCCAGCAAGTTATTCTGGGGGAGAACAATAAAAATATCCTTGTCAACCTGCAGATTGATGAGAGTACCTGTGAAACTTTAGACATGTACTTATAGTTTTGTTCTATCCTTCGTAAGACACTTTCGCTATAATGATGCCTTCTTTTTACATTTGCGGTTTGGATCAAAGTTTAGGTAGAGAAATGTAGGGCAAACATTATCAATTTGATTTGAAATCTTAGGATTATGATTTCTTTTGTACTCATAATTATTTACTATTTTTGCCTGAGACTAGGTGACATTACATGTTTTGTGTCTCTATATATATAACCTAGGGAATGGCTTGTAGAAATGTGCCTGGGTCCTTAAAATCATGAGTTTTCATTGATTCACCTGTACAACTCCCTCCAAGTGGGTCAAGACACACAAGTGTCCAAGTATAGTTTTCCAGATGCTGTCCAATTAATTGGTTTCAGTGTATATGGAAGTTAAGAAAGCAGGGAATTCATTCATGAAAATAGGCATTTGTTCAATTGAAGTACCTCTAGAAGAATCAAGGATGTGTCTAATGTTTGTAGACACAATACAAACATATTTGTTAGCCCTCTATGCATCGAAACAAAAAAATGTGTTTTTATTTATGCCTTTGCAGAACTAATCAGTTGCCCCACCGTGTGTTCAACAAGTATTTCTCCTTGTCTTATCTATGAGTAAAAATAATAAAAAAAAGTCTAATCATATGAATGTCTTTTGATTTCCCCTAATATTGAGACAAGCACTCTTGCAACTAGGCCATATTCCCAGCCCTCCCCTAATCATTGAAACCTCCAATTTGGTTACAGTGTATATTTACAATGAATTCTGACATAAGTGGAGGTGTTTCTTTCCTTATAGAAGTATATCACTTAATATTTGAGAAAGCCACACTTAGGTAGGAGAAATGCAATTATGATCATTAAATGGAAATCTAAGTACGTTAACATGTAAAGTCCTCCTATGATTGTTCTTCAGTTTCTTTTACATGAGTCTGATATGTTTCATTTCATTATGTATTCTTGCATGTAAGAAAGTATCACCAAATTTACATCTTTAAAAGAGAACGTCAATTTATGTGACATTATGTGAACATCAATTTGGTGAGCCAAACACTTCTGGAGTTTTTGTAAAAGAAAAAAATCAACTCTGTGAGCTTTTCTTACTACGAAAGATCCTCAATATCGAAATAATTTCAGTGCATGACAATATGCAAGGATTCTTTGACTTCTTTAAATAGGACGTTTTGCAAGACCGAATGAATGGGAAATGTGGTGGGGAATAGAGCAGAAAGGGCTCACCAAGTGAATTGGGTAGTGAGAGAACAAACTGAGCTAATCAAGGGACTTAGGAAGAGATATTTCACAGGAAAAGAGAAACAGATTACAGGAAGCATAAGAAAGAGAGGTATATGCATATATCACCATTTGGGATGAATTGTTTTACAATTACTAAGCATAGAGGGACATAAGAATTTTGAGAATTGAATGTGACCACTGAGCATGAAGGATCAGACGTCTGTTTATTTTACTTTATAATATTATTAAGAATTACTAACACATAGAGTTAATGTGTAAATAATTAAGAAATTGAGGGAGTGGTTTGAGGGGTAAAGCAGAGGATGAAGGGAGAAAAATCAGGAAGGATAGCAGGTATGAGAAGAAATGCATATGTAATCACTATATGAAGCATGTTTCTGTAACCCCACTGTACATCATCTAAAAATAAGAAAGAAAATGTAAAAAAATTAAGTGTAAATGCATTTTGCGGTGGGAAACTAGATTTTTCTATGTATCCAAACAATAACATTCTAAAGTTATTAAAATTGTGCATTGCTGGAAATATTACAAGTGTTTGGTAGATAATGAAAAAGAAGAAAATTTTGATTGTGTGTGTGAGTTTGTGTGTGTGTGGGGGGTGTGGTGTGTTTGCGTGAGTGACGGTGTGTGTGCCTAGTCTTTTGAAGTTATGTCTCATGGTGATCAACATAGAAATGCATTGATAAGATAGGGTATATAAAATTTGTCAAACGTGGTAATTCCTCCCTCATTTTTCTCTTGCTTCCCTTTGCAATGAACTGTTCACCAACTTTGAATGTTAATTTACAACAATTTCTATTCCTTTGTTGCATTCCTTTACCCTTTGTACTTTTCACAGTGTGAAGAAGTCATTTCCTTACTACGATAAAGAAAGAGACAATAGTAAGAGCTCCATGGTCCTACTACAGCGACACCTGGTTTACAAACACAGAAAATTAAATGAAAAGAAATAATCTCAAATAAGGATTTCAAAGTAAAAAATAAAGAAACCTCCGGGTTCCATATATTTGAGATCATTACTAGTACCATGCTTGTTTGTGATTATTTCTCCAAATTATTGAGAAACTGCGATACTCTGCATGGAAAATCCTAGGCATGTATGCCATTTTTACAACTCAGCGAATCCATTGGCTCTCTTTGCCGTTCACTTCATACGACATAATGTCCATTTCCTTACAAATGAGAGGATGTCATTCTTTCTGAAGGAAGCCTAGAATTACACTATGAATATAAAACCAGTTTCTGTTGTTCCATTCATCAACTGATGGCCAGAAGAGTTGGATACATATGTTGGCTATTTGAGAGAATGCTGCAATGATCATGATCATGGTGGAAGTTTTAGCATGGAATTCTTTATGATCTTTACAGTGAATGCCCACCATTGAGATTGCTCGATCATAATCTATGTGTATATTTTATTGCGGATATGGTATACTGCTTCGCAGAGTGTCTAAAGAATTTTATTTTTTTTGAGTTTCAAATATATTTTGTATTTGAGAGCCCTATTTTTTTATTATCTACTTCATATCTTCTCGCATATTCTGTGCTCTCCTCTCTCTTCATAATTTGACATATGGAGCTTAGCAATTCCATGGACGTCCTTTTGTACAATACTGTGATTTAATGTGGTTGTTAGATTTTATACAAATCTGTTGATATGTGCTCAGAAGCCCTAGTGTTTCTCCTCATTCTTCTTGCATATTTATTGTATCCATTTTACCTCGAGTCCCTGATCCAATTATTGGGTGAGTATATGTTCATTATTTTTATAACTTCTTCTTAGATTTTACCCAGTATTGAGATGTAGGGACTATCTATTTCTTTGTGCACTCATATTATGAGAAGTCTAGCTTTTTGTAATCAGGTTGGCTACTCCTCCCTTTTGGTAAGTCCATTTCCTTGGAAGATCCTGCTCCATCCTTTTTCTCAAAGCATGATTTCATTCTTTTTTCTTTGAGGGGTCTCTTGAAGACAACACATGGATGGATCTTGTTTTTGGATCCAATCTACAGTTCATTTCTTTTCTTTGGAGAGTTGAGTTTTAGATTGTTACTGTTGAGATTAGTGTGGTCCTTTGTCTTCCATTTTCTTATTAACCTGCGTTTTACTTCTTTCCTTTATTCTTTGTTTATAAAATTTGGTTTCCTCTTGGCTTCTTTTTACCTGGGTTCCATTTTGTTGATTCTTTTCTATTGAATGATATTCCTCCTTAGTTGCCTCTGCAGGACTGTTTTTTTTGTTGTTATACTCCTTTACTTTTCTTTATTGTGGACGGTTTTGTTTTTTCCATCGAATGTGTATTCTAATTTCGTGGATATCCAAAGTAGTTGCTGGCTTTTAGTGCTTGAATTGTGTTCTTCCAGGCTGTCCTTCATCAAAAATTTTAGTGGAGAGTTTTGACATGATTCTGATAAGTTTTGCTTGTTCTAGAGTTCTATACGCTTTAATTTTTGTGACTGTTGGATTTTCCTCTAGGTTCTGGTCTCTAAGATGGTCAGGATGCTTCTTCTGCTTGTGTAAGTCTTTAGATGAGGAGTTGGCTGTATCTATTTTTACTTTTATTTCTTTCCTTATTTTCGATGTTCCATCAAGAAATATTTTCTGTGTTCCTGACATTTGTTTCTATGGAATTCTGTGTTGATTCTTCTGGCAATTTCAGCTGTCATAGCAAGAACTTTTCCTTATTCTCCATCTGTATTAATCAGTATTGTTTTGGGGGTTGGGGTTTGACGACCATTTATGAAATTTGTAAGAGTTCTTTGTGATTTCACATCTGGGATGCAGGAGTTATGAAGCCTTGATTTCCCCTATACTTCCCATTGGTAGCTCATATGTGGCAGTATTATTGAACAAGTTTATAACTGCTTCAATATTTAATAGCGTTCACTTTTGTCCACAAGGCTTCCAACGTTTCTTATTAACAGTATTCTTTTTTTATTTAATAGTTTTCCTGATAATGGACATTCTTTTCTGGCTATGTCTAATATGATAGTCATTTTGATTTGCATTTCTCTTACAGCCTGTGGTATAGAGCACTCATCATGTGTCTCCAGGCCATTCTCATTTCCAACTCAGACCGACTAATAATTGATGGTCTTAATTTCGTTGTCTTTATATTCGAAAATATTAGCACAACATATATTTTGTAAATATTTGTAATTCAGATAAACTTAAGGACTTCTGTTATGTGAAGTTTGTTTAAAAATCCGTTTCCCTAGCAACAAGATATATCCCACAATTCACTAAATTTAATATTTAAAATCTGAAATTCCTTGACAGATTACAATCTTCTTATCTGGAATAAAGCTAGACACCTGTGTGTAGGGGAGCCAGAGTCTGTTTCAATGTCGTGACATTTTACTAAGGCAGTAGAGGTCGCCTTTCATTTCTTTTTGGTCTCAACAAATAAACTAAACACAAATGATAAAGTATGATTTCTTGTCTTGTTCTTGGATACCTTGAGAGATTGTTGTCACCAGCAATATCATTAATCTAAAGCAAGGAAACAAAAACTGCTACACATCCTAAATTTTAAAGTATAGATACTATCATAATTTGGAAAACCGTATTCCCTGGGATTTAGCCTTCAAAAGTAGATATCACGGAAAATCAATATGAAAATGACTCATAAATATGCTTATAATATTTGTAAGCTAAGTTCACATGGTATATAGATATAAAAAGGTCTCAGGGTAAGGCTAGAACTTTTTTGGTTGACAATGTGTTGTGCAAAAGGGGTACAGTTACATAATAAGGCAGTCAAAGGATGCACAACTCCTTAACAAAATATTAGCTACCAGATTCCAAAAACAGAATACAGAAGCCTATGTGGTTTCAGTACAAACTGTGGTGTCATGCCATGTCCCTGAGGCAGGGGTATAATCGCCAGGGCCAGATTTTCTTTCTCATCCTTCAATGTTCATGATTAAGAGAACCAATATTGTCAACTTTCCATATTGCTAAAGATGTTATAGAAATTCACCTCAAAACCCCATGAAAATCTAACTATATTCTTTAATGAAATAGGAAAAGCAATCCAAAAATTCATATGAAATAGGAAGATCTAGAATAGCTAAAGAAATTGAAGGCAAAAAGACCACAAACAAAACCACAGTAAAGTCACAACAATGTTCATCGCAGCGCAATTTGTCATAGCGAGAATCTGGAACCAACCCAGATGCCCCTCAGTAGACGAATGGATCAGTAAAATGTGGGACATACTCACAATGGAATTTTATGCCTCTATCAGAAAGAATGGCATTGCCCCATTTGTCAGCAAATGGAAGGACTTGGAAAAAAAATTATACTAAGTGAAGTGAGCCAGACCCAAAGAAACATGGACACTATGGTCTCCATTATTGGGAATAATTAGTACAGGTTTAGGCAAGTCATAGGAGAGCATCACAAGGCCCAATAGCTATACCCTTATGAACACATAAGATGATGCTAAGTGAAATGAATTCCATTTTATGAAAACGATTGTTATATCACAGTTGTAACTACTTTCAACGTCCCATCTGTATCTGTAGCTTCTATTGTTGATGATGTTCTTGTATCACCTGCCAGTGGTTGTAACTACACTATCTCTGTAATCTTACCTGAGTATTTTGGAAACCGTGTATACTGGTATTAGAATTAGGAAATTGAAAGGGAATACCAAAATTGAGATACACAGGGTAAAAAAAGAGAAACAACTAAAAAAGCAATACTTGCAAAAGTGTTTGGTGAAAATGCACTGAACACCACAGTGGGGGAATGGAAAGGGGGAGGAGGGAGGAGGGTATGAGGGACAGGGTAACAAACAGTACAAGAAATGTATACAATGCCTAACGAATGAAACTGTAACCTCACTGTATATCAGTTTGATAATAAAAATTTGAAAAAAAAAAGAAGCAGCATCAGCGGTATCAAAATGCCTGATTTCAAGCTCTATTACAAAAGCATTATTTAAAAATACAACCTTCTATTGCCGAAAAGGTGATGCCTGATGAATACAATATGGCAGAACACCTTCAAAGAAACCAGAGGCTTGCAGTCAGCTGATATTAGGCAAAGGAATGAGAGACATACAATGGAAAAAAGTAGCATCTTCAATTATAGGAGATGGGAAAAAAGGATCACCACAGGAAAAAAAAAATCAAACGTGATCCTAGCATAATACTAGCACCGATGTCAACTCAAAAAGGATTAACATCCCAACATCAAATGTGAATCCTCGTAACTATAATAGAACAGAGTAGCAGAGACATCAGGTCTTCCAGGCCTAGGGAGGAACTTCCTCAACAGAGTCTGAGGCACGCTACAGATTGATGAAAGATTGGAAAATGGGAGTACATTAAAATAAAAATTTTTGCACAGCTAAGGACATGGTCACGAAAGCAGACAGACAGCCAAACAACAATGTAACAGACAAATATTATAACAGGTTAATGTTTCTCACATACAGGGGACACAAGAAACTAATCCGTCCTAAATCCAACAATTCAATCATGAATTTCGCCATGGATGTGAAAACAGACTTCACAGAAGAAGAAATAAAAATAGTAATGACAAACAGAAACATAACAACCATCAATGGAAGTAAATGATATGTAAATAAAAAGAACACTGAAATATCATTTTCCCCAAGTCAGAATGAGATGTATTCTGAACTCAAGCAACAAGTGCTGGAGTTGACTCCCTGAAAGAGGAAATGTCCTGAACTGATGTTGGGAATGTAAACTACTACAACCACTCTTGAAAAGAGTATGGAGTATCTTGAAAAGAACACGCAAGGCATAGCACATGTCCCATTCTGAGCAACAGGATCCAGGATATGACGAGAAAACCTGCACATCCACGTTTATGTTGCACGCTTCAAAAGAGCCAAGAAATGGAAACAAATCCAATGTCCCACTATACATGATTGGATCCAAGGAAATGGTATCTCTGTACAAGGGAATCCTACACAATGATTAGAAAACATTTGGAAAAAGGTATTCATTGGGACAAAAGCCTGGAACATAGAATGGAGCATTGGCTGGCTGATATTTGTATGTTAGAAATAAGTAACAGACATGATAAAGAAAGCAGGACTCAGGTACCAATGCACAGGGAGACAAGGAACGTGCTTGAGAGAAAGGTATCCAAAAGTGACACACAAACACTAATGTTTATGTACATAAATTCAAATGGATATCTATATATTACCCAATCTGCAAGGAATTGTTTTATAGTTAATATTACTAGAGGCTACAAGCTTTAGAGATGAGATTGACAATAGACATTAAGGATATAATTTTTTGTTTTGGAAAAAATAATGAAAAAGGAAGTTGTTTGTGCAAGAGGACAATGTGAAGGAAAGAGGCAGAAAAATGAGCAAGGAAATAACAGCTGTGAGAAGAAATTTATGCATATTTTTCTCTCACCTCAATACTCCCTCAAAATTTCCTTGATTCCTTGTTAAAAATTTCTTCATCTATCCTTTGTATACATTATTGGTAAAATGAAATTGTGGTTAGCGAGTAACTTAAACTCCTATTACCCTAGCAAAAGCACCATAACTGGAAGTAAATATTATCAGTTGATTCTGGAGAATTTTGAAGCTCTCTTTCTAATTCTGATCTATTAGATAGAGATAAAGTGCCAAATTTGGTATACAACATCGAAGTTTTGAAACAATTGGAACATTTCAACACTAGTGATACAGAATCATGTGAATATTCACATAAATTTCAGATAATAAGAGATGCCATATTATTTGATTAAATCTTTTTTTTCAAACCTACTGATAATCAAGACACAAATGCCCTTGGTCAAACAGGGCTGGTAGTTAACAAATTCTTCTGTTTTCTCTTTTAAAATAGCAAAATCAATTTATAAGACACATATTTGAAATCAAGTTCAAAGACATGAACAAGATATACACAGCTAATAAGGGAGAAAAGAACATGAATCATACTAGAAAATGGAGAGCATAGTCCCAGTTCTCTGATTTAGTATGAACCACATAATCATAACTGAGCCTACTTTCCCTGATCTTTTTGTAAAAGTAATGTTTCATGAATGGTCACCACTGAGGAAAAGCGGTCATAATAATGTAGGTACAAAGTTTTGCGAAAATAGTTAAACTTTCAGAACTAGAATGGTCAACATATTCCTTGATAGGTTCCTGTGAACACTTTGCGTAAAAGTGGATGCTTTTCCAAAGACTGGATCATGGGCAGAACAGAAATGTATAGGAAGAAGGAATTCAGGATCCCAAACTCGCCTATTAGAAAAGTGTGTGAAAACGACTCTCAGGATTCCATTACTGAAACCTCGCTTATTTCTACAAAATCATACATAAACAATGGACAGGAAGAACAAACAGGACTCCCACTTCCGGGTAGAAGGCAGCATTGAGCACTTCCGGTGTCAAATGCGGAAGTGCTTGTGAATGACGTGAGATCATAACCCGGAAGTGACCAATATTAGCCACGTCACAATACTAGTGACCCCACACGGGGGAGACAGGAGTTAAAAGTAACTGTTACTACGGAAAGGTCTACGGTGGACCAGGTTACTTCGTTGAGCGGAGAGCCTTCTTCACTAATTTGGTAAGTACAGTTCTCCTTCAGAGACATCTAACCATCATTTCCCTCGTTTCCTTTCTTCAGTCATCAGTCCCCAACTCGTGTGGACTAACTTTTCACTCTTTGATATACACTGTGACATTTCTGGCTACAAAGGTTCTTTGTAATTCCTTTACCGGAAGTCCCATGAGGTAGTCCCTGCTTATTTTACAAAATACCAAGTATTATCCAACATATCACATAATCAAAAATGTTATGTCCCTGGAATTGAGAATGTAGCAATTTCCAATGTGTCCGTCTTCAAATTTACTACCATTACTCTCACTTTTATTTAGCTCTAACAATGATATTTCTATGGGGTTGTACACTTGTTTCATGCCCACAACAAATTTAATGCTGGAATTTACTAATATTTGAAACAGTTATTATCTGTAGCTATGACTCTCAGTATTGCCCAATGTTCCCTCAATTTATAGGTCATGTTCTGTTAGATATAATTACCTATAGATCCCTTGAGCCATAGTTCAAGTAAGAATACAGGAATATCTAGAAATTATTGTCTGAATTTATATGAGTTCAAACGGGTATTTACCTGTTTGAGACCTGCAAAAGTTGGAAAATTTTGAACTATATAGTATAGATATCTACCAGTTAGAAAACATTTTCACAAATATGTTGAACACTTGTCATGAATGAAGTCCCTTGAATGTTGGTCTATGACAAAGAAATTAATGATAAAGATTAATATACTTTGTTGACTTCAGTCCTACTGTTACAATTTTGAGATTTCTCCTTATTCCTTTCAAATACAATTGTTGCCTGATTATTTGCCTGCGATTAAACAGGTGATATACAGCTGGATGAAAATTCATGAGTTTTACCACTAGAATACCTTCTTTCATAGTGTATCTTAGGTTTGCTAATTCAGTCTCAGTGGATGTCATTTTAATCAACAAGACAGGTAATTCATTATTGTCCATGTCCTATTTTTTAATACAGAGCAATTTCCTGTCCCTTGAAAATTTTTTAACACCACCTGAAACATTTCCACAATTTATAATAATATGCACAATACAAATGGAGTTCTCTAAGTCCTTTCGATGAATAAATTTTGTTTTTTGCTGTCGAGTATGATTTTGGCTCATAATATGTTGGAGATAAGTCTAGGCCCTTTTCAACAGTTAAAAAGGATGGGGAAGATTTACATTGGTTTGTTGCATAATTCCTTTGAATTGGTGCTTTCTTAGAAACCCATATGTAAATGTGGCAGGTATGTGAGTCACTGAAAGGGAATCATCTTTCTCAAGTCAGTGTGTATTGAAGACTTGAAATTTGTCAAGGAATTCCTGATGCTGAGTAAATTGGATACACTATTGGAAATAAGATCTTCCTAGCAATCTATTAAAAATGTTTTACCATTGATTTCGTGAGAACATGATTTATTTGTGAGAAATTTATTCATGTCTACCCGAGAAAGTAAGACACACACTGGTGATAGTTGTTTTTCTGAAAGCGCAAAAAACAAAAAGTCAAAAAACCTTCATTCATATTTGACAATATTAAGAAATACCAGTAGGTATTATAAGCCACTTATTACCCTGTCACTCTAATTAGATTCATGTAGTTTCTCAGGTGTCTTCTCTTAATGTTTAACCTTAGAAAGTATAACGTTCCTTTGGAATGAGTTACATGCAATGAATTGATTGTTGGCAGCAATTATTATGCTGGGAAAATCAATTATCTATATTCTGCAGTGTATTAATATAAGATAGTTGAACAAACTATGGAAGCAAAACATATCCCTTTTTGACTTATTCACAGCATAGGAGGAATAAATTGCAATGTGATTAAAAAGCACAGCGAGAAGATGGGACTTTCTCTTCTGGATTTTGGCCAGTAATTATAATACTGTCATATACTGGCGCTAGAGGACATGAAATGATACCCTAAATCCAAAATGAGTTTGATTGTCCAGTCCTTCTAGTTGTGCTCCCATATATAGGAGACACCAGATCAAAGTAATCCCGGCAAAGTGAACACCTCATTACAAGGGGCTCTTTGCTCCTGGATGAAGGGATGCACCTCACCTTTAGTAGAATGCTTTATGTATAAGAAAATTGCATTCCCCGTTTTCTTTTTAGCCTTAAGCAGAAACTGTTTATGTAAATTGCATTTTACTTCAACATAACGGTTATTCATAAATGTGCCAATACTTTTGTGGTACTATCTCTCTGTCCAAATTTGCAATTTTGATCTCATCATTTTTGGAATGTTCTAAAGTTGTAAGCAGCAACATAATCCTTTGTCGAAATATTGTAAAAATGGAGCCAGCAAGACATTCTCTAACTTTAATCTCAATATTCACAAAGCACACCAATTTTATACTAAATCTTGGCAATGTAATATTTAAGGATTTAATCCATGCATTTAGCTATACACACACATACATAGATAGATAGATAGATAGATAGATAGATAGATAGATAGATAATTATAGATATAGATATAGTTGTAGACATAGATATAGATATATACCACCTGTTTTATTCCCAGGAAAAGTCAGGACTCACTACTAGTGCTTCATGTTTGTGATGCCACATAATTAGTTTGTCTTCAATAACTGGAAAAGGTAAATTTAAATTCAAAGCATGTCGTGTGAAACGAATAAAGTTTTTGATGTGTTTGATTTACAAATGAATGCTTTTACGGCCTTAAGAATGATTATTCATAAAAAAATCTCGCAAATAGTTTGTTTTCTAAGCGGCCTAAATTTAATGAAAGGAAACTCAAGTTTCTTTGTCTTTCTCATTTTAAACCTAATTTCAGTTTAATACTTTAAAGACACTCCATCCCTCTTTGAATGAACAAGAAAAGATGCCTTCATGTCCCTTTAGATAAACAGTGTTGAAATAAGTCATAAACTATCTCCTGTTTTTCTTCTGAAAATGCCTGTAATTTGTGTATTAAGAAAATCAGTACTTACAGGATGTGCATCAAAGAACTCAAAAGTTAATGAGTTGAATATCTTCCAAGTTCTTCAATATTCTTTTGTTTCTCCAAAGAAAGGATAATGTTTGAGACATCTGGTCTGGAAGTAATTCTTCATTGGTTTTCTGACAGAATTTTTCTCCTCACAGGAAGTGCAGATATTTCCCTGTCTACCAGAATGCAAGAAGGTAAGCATGTTCCCAATGTCCTTTGAAAAGAACACTTCAAATGGTTCCCATCATATTATGTATAGCATTCTCAGTATGCAAAACATCTGTGGGGGAGATTCAATGGGATGGAGTTCAGAATTGAGACATTCTGATAATTGTACAGTGGAATTTTGAATTCGTACTATTGAGACATAAGATTGCAAGTAAATGCCTTGGCCTCAATGCACCTTCCCTGTCAACAGAGGACAGCGTGAATATTGCAAAACAGTAACCGCAAAAAGTCCTTCGATTAATGGAAAAATGTTTCCCAAATTAGGCCTAAGAATTCACAAATGGGAACTGAAATGAATTTGCTTATTATTTCTATGATAATATCAAAAGGCATAGTTATCATTTTTGTCATCACAGAAGGGAATTTGAAATTAATGCATAAGTTGTAATTGGAAGAGAAGGGAAAGAATTACATTTTCTCAAAAATATACCAGATTTGCTTAGATATTTTTCTTTGCAGGTGAATCTCTGGATCCTGAAAGGTTACTGCAATGCCCCTATGATAAGAGTCACAAGATCAGGGCCTGCAGATTCCCGTACCATCTGGTGAAATGCAGAAAGGTAGGGTTGCATTTCAAAATGAGGAGTTTGTCATACTTTACTATAAACATGAATTTGAAGCTTGATATTTGACTAAATGTGCTAAATATGTGTCAATGAAATAATAGACTACCTGGGTAGATGTAGTATACACATATTTGTATTTGCTCTTGTAATCTGATCTTTGTGTAGTGCAGATAAGAAATAGCAGTGCAACTTGTTTACAGAACTCTAGGATGAGTAGAACATTGCAAGATGTTTTCTGTAGGACAGTCATTTCAGTCTGAGTGTAGCGACTTTATACTTGTTTCCTTGTTCACACTTAACTACTCTAAATCAGCAATTTAGTAAAGTTTCTAAAAATTAAGACAGATGCATTGCCTAATGGCAGGACATAATTCCTGAACCATGTTACTTTTCAGTAAACCTAGTGAACCTGAATTGATGATAACGAAGATGTGTCTTGCCTGTTTTGTATATTTTGGTGTATTTTTTGTAATGATACCACGACAGTTATTTTCACATAGAACAAGAAATCTTTCAAATGCTCATATAGTTATCTATCCCAATTCAATTTTTTGTGTTAAAAAACATTGCTCTGGGCAGAAAACAATCTTCCCTTTGTTATGCTTTTCAAAGGATGCTCACTGATTATATATACACGTGTGCACAGAAAGACACATACATATGCATATTCATGCTCATATGTTTTCAAATATTCTTATATCTAAATGCGAATATATACAAATTAAACTGTACATGCACATGGTATCACACACATGCACCAAGACACACAATGAGGGCATTTCCAATTGTGTTTTTGATCAATGTGTCTTACCCATTCATGTAGCATATATTAATAAATGCCTTTTTACTGAATAAGATGTCATGATTCTGAATGTTTTTAGATGCCAAAGTTATGTTTTAAGTATCCAGCATTTTGCTGCTGTGTCAGACCTCCAATCTTGTCATGACGAGTTTAAATCAAAGTACTTTTATGCGAAGAGAGTATGAGATATAGAGTCTGAGAGAATCTTATCCACCTCCAGCCCCTAAAAATTGTAAGAAACAGATTGAAGAAGAGTCGAGGTTGTACTAGCCCATCCTCTTGTGCTAGACTGGTGTTAGTACAGCACACAAGCCCAAGGTAAAACCACAAGTCAAGCATAAAAACAGCAACCCTTTCCTTATCCCCCAATAATTTGTACTATTTTTATTTTTTACATCCTGGTTCAATAGAATCATCCGGACATTGCTGCCAAATTGGCTACTTGTCCCTTCAATGCTCGGCACTTGGTGCCGCGCGATCAACTCAGTAAACATATAGCAACATGTGAAGACCAAAGTTGCATTGAGGATGATATAGGTAAGCTTGATACACGAAACAGAAATCAGATCTGATTCAGATTCAGTCTGTTACATATTGTGATTCCATTTTCCTTATTTTCCTTCTTGCAGTTACTATGACTTGGTCCCAACCCCAAGAGAAGAAATCTGGAAATACAGGGCATCGCCTTTCTTCTGAGGAAGACTGGGATAAAGGTAAAGAGCTTGATTAAATTTTGAGTTAGTGCTGTAACTGAATGCCAGTTTAGAGATAGATGCAAATAATAGTAAACTCTTTAGCTCAACATGAAATTTAATGTATGCTAACATAGGTAAAGCTATTATGCTCATCCTCATATATGAAGACATGCATTCAGAAATGATTTCTTTAAAGAATATATATAAAACAGGGTTGTCCATCTATAGTTTAGGACTCTTACTTTTCCATGTTTATTATCCACTTAAATCATTGATATATTAGGTCCTTAAGGTGGTTATTATTTCATTAATACCTATGTCTTTCCTTGGCCATGTAAATGTTAGAGAAAATGTCATATATACCCTGGAGACAATATCCATTTTTCTGTTTGCCAGAATCCTTGGAAAACCCTAGCCCAACTTTTGTTTGGGGCAGAGGAGAGTCTTCTAGCCAAAACAGGTAAGAAAATGACATTATCACTTTGGCAAAGATCTATTTCTTAGAAATAAAGGAAACAATTATGATAGGTGGAAGAGCTGCCTTTTTCTTTTAGGAATAAAAAAATTTCCTCTTTTCAGAGAAATATTCAGATTGCTGTCTGAACGGTGATTGGTGAAAGCATGCATGTGTAAATCTGCAATTACTTCATGATCTTAAAACATTTCTAGGGGCTGGGGATATGGCCTAGTGACAAGAGTGCCTGCCTCGGGTACACAAGGCCCTAGGTTCGATTCCCCAGCACCACACATACAGAAAACGGCCAGAAGCGGCGCTGTGGCTCAAGTGGCAGACTGCTAGCCTTGAGCGGGAAGAAGCCAGGGACAGTGCTCAGGCCCTGATTCCACGGCCCAAGACAGGCAAAAACAAAACAAACAAACAAATAAACAAAAACACATTTCCAAACAAATTCATTGATGTCTATGGAAAGTCATACTCAAAATGGTCTCGGAGTACCATTCAATATTGAGAAAATGTTACAGATATGACAGTATGTCAGAGCCACCGTTCACTTTTCAATGACATACGTTTCGATTTAATTTTATTCACAGAAATAACAAATGAGCGGCTGAAATTCCTCTTCATGTAAGTAGCTACTAAAATCATAAGGAGATTAATTTGATTAAATGTAGTAAAAAGCAACTATACAGATACATTGTGTTATTTGGGTTTGTGTGTTATATGCCCTTTGCTCAACAAGAATAGCAATAAATGCATCATGTGTGTTTACAGCCTGTTTTCATTTTTCAATATTTTCTTGCAAACCTTCACCAAATATTTGTGAAAAGGCCTCCTTTACATGGATCTGTGATACCTTGAATATTCTGTGTAAAAATCACACCAGATGTTCGCCCACGTATACAGTTTGTAAGGCAAGGATAACTTCCAATTTAGATTTTTGAAAGATCTCTATATGTGATTACAGAGTAAAAGGAAGTGTGTTGTTCACTGCTGTCACTTTCATATTCAACAAAATAACTTCGGAAACAAGAAGAAAAAGTTTCTGGGGACTCTGTGGATTGATGAGACAACCTGAGAAAATTTAGGAGGCTTATAGTTATATTTTCCTTTTATCCCATACTAAGTCACTTTCCACAAAAATAATGCCTCCTTTTTTCATTTATGGGTTGTATCTCATCTAAGATAGAGAATTTTGGATGAAATATTATGACTTGGATCTCAAATCTTAGGATAATCATTTCTCATGTAGTCCACAATACTTACTATTTTTGTTATAAGACTTGGGCACATTTCATATTTTGTGTCCCTGTCATGTGACACTGATTATACTTGCATAGGTGAGACATAAACAAACTGTTCTATTACTTAGATGAAACTTATTATGTTACCTAAACTAAGGTTAGAAGAAATGTACCTGTTTCATGATCATAATGGATTCTCTGGGTATTAACGTGTTCACCTACCTTCAAGTGATTTGAAACCCATAGAGTTTCATACCATAAGTCAACAGCAGTTGCCCATTGGTCCATTTCTGCGTATATGGAAGTTGAAAAAAGCAAGAAATTCTTTCAGAATAATAGGCAGTTGTTCAGTTTTGCATATCTGTACAACAACTATGTAATTTTCTATTGTTCTTAGGCAGAATCAGAAATGTATATTATCACACCTTCCACCATAATGCAAAGATCTTTTTTCTATTTTCCTTTGCAGAAATAATCCGGAGGCCTACTATTTGAGGACTACATATTTTTCCTTGTCTTGCTAATGACATGAAATAATAAATATTACTTTCGGCACGTTGAATGCGTTTTCATTTCCACTAGCTTTTAAAACTTACTAATTTGGTTAGCTTGTATATTGTTTGTAATGAACGCTGACATCAATGTTAGGGTGAAAACCTTTACTGAAATATACCTTTTCAATTTCTCTAAGAAGCATATTTAGATTTTACGAGAAGAACGATGATCATGAAATGAAAATCTGGATACATAAACATGTATAAAATTCTTCTATATCTTTTTTTCAGTTAGATTTGAATGTGAAAAACGCTTTTTTGTCAATGATCTCCCCCTTGCATTAAAAATATTATTACAATTACCTCTTTTAGTAGAGAATTTTAATTTATATGGTCCACCATATGGGTGAGCCACAAAACTACTGCTTGATTGTGTGTGTGCGTGTGTGTGTGTGTGTGTGTGTGTGTCTTTGTTGTTACTATTTAATTTATAATTTGTAATTAAATTTTATTGACAAGGTGATGCAAATGAGTTACCATTACATAATAAAGCATTGAGTACATTTCTTGTCATTTTAGTTACAACCTCCCCCATTTTTCAGTATCTTTCAAAGGTCAGATATCCATATATACAAGATCCAGTGTTCCAAACTCATATCCAGTCACCACAGGAGGACTCCACCGGTTTTTCACGTAGTATATTAAACATAAGGACAATGATAAAATCCTCCTGTTCCCATGTCTTGCAGATATGATGTAACATCACTGGCAAAACCATATAGAAATATTATTTGAGAAGAAGTTTTATACTTTACAGACAACAAGTCTATGCCCCACCCAAGTGATAAAATATTTAAAATAACTCATGCGCCCTAGACGATTTATATGGCCATTGATAGCAGGCATTGTACCCTTTATTTTCTTAGTTGCCTCTGCTGCACCAGCTACTGTGTGTTTGACACAAAGTGTGCAAACGTCTCACTATGTTAATCAGCTTGCTCATAACAGTATGCAAGCCCTGCACGTGCAATCATTGAAATCATTCATTTTTACCACCGGGTTTTCAATGTTCAGCAGAAAAGAAGTTATCAAAGAAAGTCCTCCATTGGCTTGTCCAATAGAATGGGCCCGTCTCCAACCTACTCCTTGGAAGTTCATGAATGGTCTTAGTACGAGCTAGCCATATTCCACTATGAATGGGAGCACCCTACTACTGACCAACCACGTAGACTGACTAAGAAGCACCTTTGTCACTTTAAATCTCACTCCTAAGGATAGGCTCACAGGCCATGCTATATTCTTATTTATTTATTCATTTATTGGTTTTTAACCATTAGTTAAAGAGATTTTATAAATATTGTGTCACCTTCAACTAAAGTGTTATGTAGACACCATACTTAAAATCATTCCAAGGTTCCAAAGAGGCCCGAATTTCCTTTTCCTTTACAAGGGTTCCTATATGTGCAGTGGGATAAGATGTTGATTTTATGAAAACAATTTAGAGGTCATAATAATTTCTGGTGAGAAAAATATTGAGCTACAATGCAAAATGAAGTCTCAAGGGAAGAGATGGTTCCATGATTGGTTTAAGTGGTCTCTGTACCTAAATATACACATTTTGGGTACTGCTGATCCCCTTGCTATTTTATTGTTGGGACATACAATATACATTATATTACTGGAACCATTCAATACATAATAGCTCGGTTAAACTCCTCTTGGTCAGCCAAATTTGTAGACACTGAATCCCCCAAAATTAGTGGAAGAAAAGTGTCAATAATTTGATTCCTGTATAAACACTAGTAAAGAGAAAGGTTATGCTGAAATCAAGAGCCAGAGGATAAAAATACAAATGTCTCCAAATCAAAATTTACAAAACCATTTGTGTAAACCAATTCTAAAACTTATCAGGGGGAAAGATACAAGGGAGTTGGAAGTGTGGGGTGATGGAGGAGGTAACATGATGAACTAGAAATATACTTACAGACTTACATATGAACCTCTATCCTTTGGTACATCACTCTGAAAATAAAGGAAAAAATAAAACAAACTAAAAAAAAGAGGAAGTAATGTGGTATGAAATAGTTTATGGTCCTAATCTGAATCCTTTAGAAATAATGCCATTGTAGAAATGAACGGAATAGATTCAATCAGTTGATCAGAGAAACTGAACAGGGACTTGATGAGCATCATGCAACCCCCAAGCTTATGCAGCTGTTTGGCAAGAGTTGAGAAAATTAAAAAGATCTCAAACCACTGGGGTAGATAATAAGGAAGACTCAGAAGGCTCAGACACTGAGGAAAAATTATGCAATGATCTTACTAAAGACAGGTTGACCCATGTGGAGAAAATTTTGGAATCAATTATAGCCCTATTGTCACAACATTATCCAAAACAGCAAACTCCTGTAAAGGTAAAGACTTGTGGGACCTGCCCAGAATCCTGGCGGACTTTGATCCTTTCCCACCACAACCTCCGCCTGATAGGGTCTCACAGCTAGTACCATTTCTGCCTGTGCTGTTTAAGGTACCTGGTCCTCCTACAGTAAACTTGGCACACTTCCTTGGCTAAGACTTATCAAGAAGGGAGGACATTTCTGGTTTTCATTTATTCCCTGACAGGCAAGATGAAGATAACAAAAGAGTTCATCAGCCTTTGCCATTTAAACAAATAACAGATCTAAAGAAAGCTTGTTTTCAATATGGCCCTACAGTACCACTTACTCAAGTCATTCTTATTTATTTATTTATTCATTGGCCAGTCCTGGGACTTCAACTCAGGGCCTGAGCACTGTCCCTGGCTTCTTTTTACTCAAGGCTAGCACTCTGCTCCTTAAGTCACAGCGCCACTTCTGGTCATTTTCTATATCTCTGGTGAGGGGTAATCAAACCCAGGGCTTCATGTACATGAGGCAAGCACTCTTGCCACTAGGCCATATTCCCAGCACACTCAAGTCATTCTTGAACCTTGGCTACTAAAACTTTATGCCCAAATTGCCAAGCAGCCATCAGGCCTTCTAAGAAAAAGGAGGAATAAATGACTATATTCAGCTTTGTGTGGACATTGGGCCATCATAGCTGCATGGCCTCATGCTCCAAGGGCAGACTGTAACAGAGTTCTTACGCATGCCCTGGATGGGGAGAAGGCGATGGTGATATTTATGTACTGCTTGGGTGCCCGGCATTTGTTTTTCCTGCCAACAAATGGGCCACTTAATGGCTCACTGACCTAATCAGAAAAGGAGAGTTATTACTGAAATTTCTCCCCACTGTAAAAACGGGAAGCATTGTGTTACAAATTTCAGATCTAATTTGAATGACTCTGCCTGCCGGGCCAGCTGGCAGGGGAGCAGGAATCCTGACTGAGGGGCGGCGGGGATAAGGAAAAGGAAAAATAAGGCAAGAGAAAAAAGACAAGAGACAAAGATGGGGTACGGGAGGTCTGCAGCCATAAGTTTGAACCTCAAGACTGCAGCAAAAGTTTATTCCAACTCCCAGCTTATATGCAGTTTTGGAACCAGGGAATGGCATAGGATTGTAAAAATTCCAGAACATAAAGAGGCTTTGAAATTTGCAACATTTGATTACAGTAGACACAGGACAAGGTTGATTAACATAGGAATCTACTCCAGCGGACATAGCAAGGTGGGGACATAGCAAAGCAATTCCGGATAGTGGCTGTGAACAAATGTCCTTGCCTTTAGCATATCCTGGCGGTAACAGCACAGCCAGAGGTGATAATGAACCTAGGTGCAGGTTTGACTCCCGACATCTTGGCGACATCTGCACAGCCAGAGGTCAGGATGAGCTTAGCTGCTAGCTCGGCTCCCGACAGTTCCCCCGTCTTTTTATTAAAAGAAGCGAACCCGCCTGTCTTAGGTGGGGTGGGTACCTCAGCCTGCCTTACCCATCTTAGGGAACAACTTCAGAGCAGTGCTGAAGGCCCTGTCTTAGGTCGGTCTAAGGCTGGCACCGCCTCATACCCGTCTCTGGCTGCGGTTCCTCTCGGGGGAAATTCATTTACTTGGAGCTTGACCTTATGCAGCTGGCTGTCTAAACTCATGAAAGAGTTTTGCAATATGCGTACAATGCAAGGAAGACATAGGCAAGCCATCAGCAAAAGTATCCCTGGGCCGAGCAATGTCATTAGCAGCCCCTTAACATTAGATAAGGAAGGGACATACTGTTGAAGTTGTTCAAACAGTTCTTTTGCTGTTTCTGCCACTTAAAGTCCAAAGGTGGAGCTTGTTCTAGTCTGGCTAATGGTCTATGGAGTTGAAAGAGATCTAAGGACAAGTTATTATGGTGCCAAATACCATTTAGATGTGCTACAACTTGTTCCCAAGGATAGCTCGACCCATTATACTTATGGAGGGTCACACAAATAAAGTCAAACCCAGCATGACAGTGTACCCATTGCAAAGTTTGTAAGGCACGAATTTGTTCTCCCAGTGACAACACAGATTCATATAATGCTTCTAACTTTTGTTCTACCTTATCATCAATCCTGCCTTGAAAGTGCAGGGCTTGCGTGGTATTATGATCAAGCTGATTAACATGGTGAGCTGTCTGCACATTTTGTGTTAAAGCCACAGTAGCCGCTGCAGCAGAGGCAGCTAAAGCAATAAAGGCTAAAATTCCTGCTATTAATAGCCCTACAAATCGTCTAGGGCACATAAGTTCTTTTACATGTTTTAACACTTGAATACCTGTTTCTTTATACCAAGCTTCAGATAAGTTTACAGGAAGCATAACAAATGGTGGTTGCTTAATAATAATTACAGAATCAGTAAGACCACTATACAAGCAATTTGTAAAAGAACAGTTAGTGCAGGTAACATTGAAATACATGGCTCCTATAGAAATATTAAAAGGTCCATACATAATAGCATAAGGGGGTGTTACACAACTCATAATATTTTTTAAAGAAGTAGACGTGGGCCAGGAGACATTGTTTAGGGAAGCCACTAACATCAAGACATGGCGTTGAGGGCGTCCATTCATCCACCACAAACCTGGGTTGAACATGTTGGTGAGATTAGCTCCAGACCAGTCCATCAGCTGAGAATTAGTTCCTGAAATATTGGTTATAAAAGGGTGATCGTGTCTACACTTTACGGGGTGCAGTTCTCCCGTGGATTCTACTATTTGAGAGGAGTTGATGCAGCGAGGTATCATGAAGGACGAGGTAGAATTGGCATGTACAGGAAACCCAGTAGGCAATGAAGTCATTTGTATATTATATACTTGGCTATTATCAGGAATCCAAATTCTATGATTTATGGATTTCATTACAGTACAGCCTGGAATATAACTGTTGGAGTCAGTTGTAAAGCATAAAGGGGTTCCAGTGCCAGAAGCTGCAAAGTCTCCAATCTTAACGTGCTGGACAAAAGGGTCTGGAGCTGTACCATACGCTGATCTGTTGACATGGACAAACACCTCAGCTCCCTCCCAGGTCGCAGGGTGCACAATCTGTGGATCTGGCACGTAAGCCCAGTGGGTCAGCACTTGTACCGTTCTGATGAGTTTCCACAATCCGAACACAGCACACAGGTAGCCAGCGGGCATCATTTTCATCCTGTCAAAAAACACAGACATGTCCTCGACCCCATGTCAATACCGGATCGGGCCCGTGCCAAGCACTTGTTAAAGGATCTTTCCACTTAACTTGAGCAAAAGCTCTTTGCTCTCTCTTTTCCCAGAACCGCTGTGCTGCGGAGTGGCCATTGCAATCCAAATTTAAAAAATTTAGTATGAATAAAGTATAAGAAAGTATATTAACAGGAGAGAAGGGGTATAGTTTCCCCCCCTTTTAATTTAGAAATTTGGTGTTTTAACAAACCGTTGGCCCGTTCGACAATTCCTTGACCATGAGGGTTATAGGGAATTCTTGTAGAGTGAACAATTTGGTAAGATTTGCAAAAAGTTTGAAAAGCTCGTCCAACATATCCCGGACCATTATCAGTTTTAATTTGTTTAGGAAGTCCCATAGTAGCAAAGCAGCGTAAGGCATGGGAGATACAATGTTTGCCAGCTTCCCCGCTAAGAGGAGTAGCCATAATAAAATTAGAGTAAGTATCTATTGTAACATGGACAAAGCGGAGCTGTCTAAAAGAGAGGATGTGGGTAACATCCATTTGCCACACATGGTTAGCCTCTAAGCCTCGAGGATTAATCCCATTGGCGGGCACAGGCAGGAAGGTAGCACAGTTGGGACAAGTTTTTACAATTTGACGAGCTGCCTCATGAGTAATATGAAATTGCTGACGTAAGGCACGACTGTTTTGATGGTGGGCAGCATGTGATTGCTTTGCCAAGTCAATTTGAGAAAGAAAAATTTGGGTAGCCTCATCCGTAATAGCATTGTCCTCACTCAATGGTAAGAAGAGGCAAAGTGAAGTAATTTGTTGGAGGGACAATGATGTGAAATTGTGCCCACAAAATTGGCCCAAGCAATGGCTCAGGAATCACAATGAGTATAAAGCCATTTTTGCTGTTGTAAAGTATAGGGGATATAAATAACCTGTGGATCTCGTCCAAGACACTTACAAGATTCCACACGGCACATATGGACTAAGGTGGCTACCAATTTATAATAAGGAATTAATACTTTTGAAGGAGGAGCAGGCAAGGAAAACCACAAAAGGGGGTCCCTTCTGCTAAAGGACCGCTGTTGGAGAATGAGATATAGTTAAAATATAAGCTTTCCAAGAGGCTGAGTAATCTATATAATTTACATGTGGGGAAGAAATGGCAGAATTTACTATGCTCAAGGCTTTTGCTGCTTTAGTTGTCATTTTTCTGGGAGATGTAGGGTCCGGGTCCCCCTTCAACAGACCAAACAGAAGGAAAATTTTGGCGAGTAGAAGAGAGAGCCCATGCTACAAAGCTTTGACGCAAGGTGGGGCTGTTCGCCATGCCTTGGGGTAACACTAGCCAATGGTACCTTTTCATGGGTTCTTTAAAATTTGTAGAGGGGACACTAAATGCAAAGCGTTTGTAATCTTGAGGAGCAAGAGGTATGGTATAAAAACAATCTTTTAAGTCAATTATAATTTTGTATGTATTTTGAGGAATTGCCATAGGAGAGGGCAAGCCCGGTTGTAATGCCCGCATAAGTTCCATGGTGGCATTCACTCGCCGGAGATCCTGTAGGAGTCTCCATTTGCCAGATTTCTTTTTAACAACAAAAATAGGCGAATTCCATGGGGAAGTATTAGGAACAATGTGGCCCAAGTCCAGCTGTTCCTGCACCAGCTGTTGGGCAACAACAATCTTTTCAATTGATAGGGGCCACTGATCCACCCACACCGGAGTGTCTGATAACCATGTGATAGGATCGGCATGAGGGACAGGACGAGCAGCAACCCCCGTTAAAAATATCCCAGCCCTTGTCTAGGAGGTCGGGGCTGAGGTTGAATGGGTTCTCTAATTTCTTGTTGATGGCTTCCCAATCCTCCTGAAGGCAGTACCCCTTGACTTAGGAGTTGACGAATGACTGCGTCACTAGGGCTAAACAAATAAACTCCCATCTTTTCCATAATATCTCTGCCCCACAAATTTATGGGCAAATGATCTGGAAAGTCCCAAAATGCCCCTCACCATCTCTCCAGTTAAGGATGGCACTGCTTTGTTGGGTGTCCGCAGCATGGCCAATCCCCTACAAGGATGTAAGAGACGCAGTAAGAGGCCAGTTGTAAGGCCAATGTCTCTTGGCTATCACAGACACATCTGCTCCTATATCTAACAGACCTCGGAAGGGCTTTTCTTGTATATAAATTGTAAGCTCAGGCTTTCCCGTTTTATGTTTTGAACCCAAAATATGTCTGAGGATCCAAAACTCCTTTTTCCCCTTTTAATAGATCAAACAAGGGTTTTAATTCAGCTGTGGACAATTTAAGATAAGGGCGAAGCCAATTAATATCTCCCAGAAATTTTTGAAAATCATGTAAAGTACGCAAATGAGAAGTCTTAACCTGTAATTTCTGACTAGTAAAATAATAAGGACCCAAAATATGACCAAGAGGGATTTTTATTTTTCTCTGCCTGGGCTGGCTTTGAACTATCCAAAGAGTCTTAGCCATAAAAGCCCTTTTTATTTCCAATTAGAGCAACAGGAGAACAAAAGGAGTAGAGTTTACCTGTAAGTTGCTAAAAATTGACCAACAAGTAGTTGCCAGAGTTTTGCTGTAACACTTAAAGAACAGCTGACTGAATTGGATCCATGTGCCATTAAATCAAATCATATTATTTAACCTTACCTTATTGGCACGTAAAACAGAAAACAAATGAATAACAATAAAAGTCTCAGCTTCAGTGGATCTGAAGTGGCTGTGTCTTCCATCCCAAATTAGCAGGCCAGCAGGAGAGATGGTTTGCATCTGGATAATTCTGTAGAAGAGTTCCCTGGATAGGCTGTCACATTTTCTGCTTGTTGCCTGCAAATTTCTACACAGACTGGTTAAGGGCATTCTTAAACAGATTTTAGAAGGCTTGGGCCTTTAACCATCTTTCTAGTCACAAAATCCACACAGATTGAAGGCTAACCAAGTCTGCTCTCTGTAGCAGTTTCTGAATCACAAACAACTCCCAGTTTGGGAGCCGACTGTGGAGGCAGCTTTCTGTAACCATAGACTGCCACGGTCCACTCAGCTAGCACACATGTCAACCTGTATCCTATAAAGCAAAATGTTAATTTTGGGGTCCGGAAAATTTAGGTTAATAGTCACACCTGTGCAGTTATTTCGAAATGACTCTGGTCCCTTGATCTTAAAGAGTTTGAGAGCACCGCGAAAAAAGAGAAAAAAAATGGAGAAGCAAAATCTTAAGTCTATGCCAAAGAATTGTCAGGATTAGGTGTACACTTGACTCTTAGCATAGATAGACATAAAGAATAACACACTGGTTGTACATCATTGCACTTATATCACGTGCTGTATATTAAAACCTTTTGGAGTTTTTCTTAGACACATTTGTTTGCTCCCAAACATATCAGTTTAGGCTTAAAACCTGTTTTTTGTTTTGTTTTTAAGTTTTACCAACACATAGACATAGACATAGACACACATACACATACAGACAATGTGCACACGTTTTGGGGCGCGCTTAGAATTGTTCTTTAATTGGCCATGTAAGTTCTTTTGGAATTCCAGTGGCAAATGATATTATTTTGCCTATATTCTAGAACCACGTGGTTAGATAGTAAACAAAAAAAAAATCTTTTCAGCAAACCAAAATTTTCAGATCATCTGAGAAGCCAAATTTTGAGAAACCAGTTTAGCTCACAAAGGGAGCATATGGAGACAGGGTATGAACACAGACAGTGAGCTCACAGTAAGACACCTTCATCTTCTAGCATTTGAATTGTAAGGCACCTTTGAAATGCAAGGCCACAGGACTCCAAGTCTCTGCCCAGCCTCCAGGAATTTGGCATGCTTGTCACCTGGGGGATGGGCAGGCTTTCACTCCAACCAGTCCTATTGTCTACCATGTGCTCAATGCTAGAGAAAGCTTATGATTTAGCCAAACAAGCAGAATTTCACTAAATCTCCAAAACTTAACCATCAATAACAAGAATAGAAAACCTTTCTTTGAGTCTTTTAAAGCAGATGTTAAACAAATATCCATACCGGTCCTATGTCACAGGCAGAGTTTAGAGGGAGGCAGAAAAAGAGATAGAGAGAACTTCATCTGCCTGAGCACTCATAGAAGTTAGGTAAGTCCTGCAAAATATTCCAGATATATAAGATTGGGCTCAAACTTGAGCAGCTTTCCTGAAACAATTTAGACTTGAGGAGCAACCAGCTGAGCTGAAATAGAGATCAGTTGTCTCCAAGCACCCACAATTGCTGATCTCTTTGACCTAGCCCAGTGGATTTATGGAAAATGTAAGCTCCAGTCTAATGGTCACTCACCCCGGTTGGGGTTTTAAATCTGTCCTGGTGGATGGAAATAGAGCGCTGGGTCAGGACAAGTTACCTTAGTGGTGTTAGCATTTCCCTAGCCTCAGGTCCCTTCCCCCTGCTAGCAGCCTGCACCTAGGAGAGCTGTAAGTCTGCCAGGACTGTCTGCGGGGCTCACCAGTATCTCCTGTTAAAGGAGTTTGTTGTTCTGGATGAAGCTGTGATAATAGAGCTATAAATGATTTTAACATATTCTCAACATAGGTCAATCTATCTTTAATAGGCTTATTGAATAATTTCTCCTCAGAGTCTGAGCCATCTGAGTCTTCCTTAATGTCTAGCTCAGTGGGTTCAGGTCTTGTTAATTTTCTCAGCTCTTCCCAGGCAGCAGCATACCCTCCCGGAGCTGGGCAACACTCATCAGGTCCCTGTTCAGTTTCTCCAATCGACTGATCGAACTTAATCTATTCATGGCTAAGATCTAAGCAATCTCGGACCAGAAACCAAAGAATAATAGCATCCACTGAGGTTTTCTCAGGGCCAGTTGCATCACAATGTTCCCTTTTTTTTATTTATTTTTTATTTTTTAATTTTTTTTTTTCAATTTTCTAGCAAGTGTCTAAGTTATTGGTTCCTTCCTCCAGGAACTGGGGGCATGCTTCCTCAATAAAGTAAAAGAAACGTTCTAAGTCACTTTGGCCAACTTTCACTGCCCGGGCATTAAGCATGCCTTTGGGGGCCTGCATGTATAGCATGCGGCTATTACCTTGTCCCATAATTTATTACTCCCGACAATACACTCTCCTCCCACTCTCCTTCCCAAGTATTCGGACGTCCTTACCTGAGCGGGGGTCACCCGCCATCGATCCCAGGCCTTCAAGTCTCTGTTCGGGCACCAAACCTGCTGGGCCAGCCGGCAGGGGAGCAGGAATCCTGACTGAGGGGCGGCGGGGATAAGGAAAAGGAAAAATAAGGCAAGAGCAAAAAGACAAGAGACAAAAATGGGGTACGGGAGGTCTGCAGCCATAAGGTTGAACCTCAAGACTGCAGCAACAGTTTATTCCAACTCCCAGCTTATATGCAGTTTTGGAACCAGGGAATAGCATAGGATTGTAAAAATTCCAGAACATAAAGAGGCTTTGAAGTTTGCAACATTTGATTACAGTAGACACAGGACAAGGTTGATTAACATAGGAATCTACTCCAGTGGACATAGCAAGGTGGGGACATAGCAAAGCAATTCCGGATAGTGGCTGTGAACAAATGTCCTTGCCTTTAGCATATCCTGGCGGTAACAGCACAGCCAGAGGTGATAATGAACCTAGGTGCAGGTTTGGCTCCCAACATCTTGGCGACATCTGCACAGCCAGAGGTCAGGATGAGCTTAGCTGCTAGCTCAGCTCCCGACAACTCTGGCCGCCAGATTTCAGTAAGCTGGCAGAGGAGCCAGCCCCTGGCCCCACAGAAAAATTTTGGAGCAGCTCCTTCTTTCCCCTAACCTCAAGCATATCCCCCAACAACCTGCAGCAACAATCAGTTTCAAGACTCCTCTGAGCAACAAAAGGAAGTGCAGGACTGGATCTCTGTTCCTCTACCTGCACAATTCTGACTTCTGAAATGGGATTTCAGACCCTCCCTGCAGGAGTCATTGGCCCACTTCCAAGGGAATCTGTTGGCTTATTGTTAGGCTGCAGCAGCTCTGCACTGAGGGGCTTACCTATTATTCAAGGAGTGATCGATCAGGACTCTAATGGAGAAATAAAAATCATGGCTTCAGTGCTTGCTAGTGTTACCACTATCCCGGCAGCTCATTCTTGTTCCTTTAAGTTGTCGGTGCCTCAGTTACTACAAACCCTAGGGGATAAAGGAATTTTTTGATCTTCTGACAATTTTTGGGTTCAAAACATAAAATGGGAATGGCCCGCGAATAAATCCTTCTCATATTTTGAGATATCAATATGTTGAGACTACCTCTTGGGCTGTAAAAACCCAATCTTCTCAAGTCACTTCGATCCATTTATCTAAGAGGTTAGCAATATTTCCCATTGACCACTGGTTCAAATATAGGTCTATGGCACATAGAACAAGTTATATTCAAATGCAAATTACTCTCTAGCTGGGGCAACAAATGAGCTAATTCCTCCAGTACTCATACCTTAGTGAAAGAGGTCAACAAAAAACATGTGCTTCAATCTTAAAGTGACCTTGGGGTATTCCAAAGGATATGAAACTTAGGCAAGACATGGGTGAATGATTGCCAATTTTCCTATTTCTATCCAGTCCCTTCTAGGTTCCTTTGTTACATGTAGCTCCAGTATTCATATAGCTGGCCTCCACACACATACATGTCTAGCACAATGATGATCAAGTTGTCCACATCCTGGTTGTGGTGGGTAACCTATATTAAACAGGAAGTGCACAATAAACTAAGCATATCTTAGACATGAGTATATCCTTTTTGCCACATGGCAAACGTGTGCTCCACAAAGAATAGTACTAGCAATTAGCCACAGTCTTCATAATGATGATAGAAAAAAGGGGGGAAAAAAGATAAAATGTAATGTACCATAAATCAAGAGCTTGGTAAGTTAAAAATAAGAAGGAATGTTATGGAAGGTAAGAAAGAGAGGGAAGGAATGAATGTTACAAAGAAGAGGGACAGGGTAATGAAGCGGAGGAAGACAAGAAGACAGGAAGGAAGACAGGTGGGAAGGGAGCAAAGAGGAAAGGAATGCAGGCAGGGAAGGAGGCAGGGACAGATGGATTGTGGTTTGTATCGACAGTATGTGGGACAGAGTTAATGGTGGAAGTATGGAGGAAGAAGGGTCCGAAGGTAATCCTCGGGAATGAGAGATTACCATTATGTATCTGTAGCTCCTTTGTTGAATATCATCTGACCAAAAGAATGCAGATTTAGCTCTCCTGCTCTGTGAATAGCCTAAACGTGCGATAATTATTCCCTGTGAGGGAGACCACAGTGTCCATGATTCTTTGGGTGTGGCTCACTTGACTTAGTATAATTTTTTTCAAGTGCTTCCATTTCCTTATGAATGGGGCGATGTCATTCTTTCTGATTGAGGCATAAAATTCCATCGTATATATGTACCACAATATCCTGAGGGGGATCTGTGTTGGTCCCATATTTTAGCTATGACAAATTGTGCTGCGATGAACATTGTTGTGCTGGTGGCTTCAGTGTCTTCTCTTTTTTTGGTCTTTGGGGTAGATGCCCAAAAGTGGGGCTGTTGGGTATTAGGGGAGCTCTATGTTAAGCCTTCTGAGGAAGCTCCATAGTGCTTGCCAGAGTAGTTGGACCAGTTTACAATCCCACTACAAATGAAGTAGTGTTCCCTTTTGGCCACATCGCCTCTAATTTATTAATGTTAGTTTTTTTTTGTGTGTTTTTTTTTGGCCAGTCCTGGGCCTTGGACTCAGGGCCTGAGCACTGTCCCTGGCTTCTTTCCGCTCAAGGCTAGCACTGTGCCACTTGAGCCACAGCGCCGCTTTTGGCAGATTTCTGTGTATGAGGTGCTGGGGAATCGAACCTAGGGCCTCGTGTATCTGAAGCAGGCACTCTTGCCCCTAGGCTATATCCCCAGCCCAAAGTTAGTTTTCTTGATACAGTACTTTCTTAATGGGTTGAGTTGTTGAACACAGAAGATGACACTGAGTGAAATAAATGCCATATTAGGGAAACCAGTGTTATATCACAGTTGTAGTACTTTCTCCATGACATGTGCAACCGTAGCCTCTGTTGTTGATGTTCCTCTTGTATCCCCTTCTTGTCTTCATACCTACACTATCACTATATCTTATCTGAGTACATTGGAGATCATGAATACTGATATTTGAACTAGGAAAGTGAAAGGATATACCAAAATCAAGAGACACAGGATAACAAGACAAATGACTTCAAAAGCAATACTTACAAAACTGTTTTGTGTAAACCACCTCAAGCACTCATGGGGAATGAAGGAAATGGGGCGTGGGGAGGGGAAATGTGGGACTAGTAAAAAAACAAGACAATAAATGTATCCAATGCCTAAGATATGTAACTGTAACCTATCTGGACATCATTTTGACAATAAATAAGAAAAAATGATTTAAAAAATACAGCTTTATTTCTGGGTTTCGTATTGCATTTCATTTTTCTTCAGGTTTTTCTTTATACCAGTACCACCTGTTTTTGTTATGATGGCTATATAATAGATCTTGACACGGCACTTTTAAAAATAACGAAAGGAAGGCAAGAAGACTCCCAAATGGGTAAGATAAGGATTCCACATGAAATATTGCCAGAATAATCCAGGACATCCAAACAATCAGAAACAACTATTTGCAGAAACTATACTCACTAAAGAATGAATACTTTAGGGAAACAGGTAGATTTTTACAGAAATATAAACTGTCCAACCTGAGGCAAGAACATATAAATCAATTAAATTACCGCATGAATTATGACGAGATACAGGAAGCAATGAAATTTCTTAGAAATATAAAAAAGGCAATCACCGCAGAATTCTATAACACTTTCTAAGAAAGGGGAAAACACCAATATTCTCCTAGTTCTTCCGTGAAGTTGATGCAGAGCGAGAAACCCCAAACCAGTTCCTTGAATCAAATACAATCACAAAACCAGGAAATGATCCCCCAAAAAGATGTTACAAAAAAATCTCACTTAGGAACAAAGATGCACAACTCCTCTACATAATATTACCTAGCAGAATCCAAAAACAGATTTTATAAGTCATGCATCATGGGCAACTAGCCTTCATTCCACAACTGGAAGCCTGCTATAGCAGATTCATAACTTTTAATGCAATTCACCAAATTGACATAGGTAAGATGAAGAATCACATCATTCTTGAAGTGGCTGCTCCAAACCTTCAATGTTATAACACAGCAATAGATTTTCAAAGCCCTGAAGAAAATAGGATTAGAAAGACCCTTTTTAAAACAATGAAAGCTATATATATGAGAACAACTGCTAATGTCATACCAAATGGGAAGAACTAAAACCATTTTCTTGAAAACCAGGAACAAGACAAGGGTAATACCTCCCTCTTCTCCTATTTAATATATTTCTGGAATCCTTAGCCATAGCAAGAAAGCTCCAAATAGGGAGGATCCAAATAGGGAGAGAAGATGTGAAACTTTCCTGATTTGCTGATATTATGTTTTTATACCTGAAGGACCCAAATAAATCTCCTCCAAATTCCTAGACCTAACAAACCGTTTTACCAAATAGCAGATGGTAATTTGCAACAGTCAAATATTATAACTTGCTAATATATTCATACAAAGGGGATTCAAGAAAGGAAACCTACACACCAATCAAAAATTTCGCCATGGATCTAAAAAGAGATTACACTGAAGAGGAAATAAAAATGATATTGTAATATATAAACATAACCATCATCATTGGCAGTATCTGATATGCAAATAAAAACAACCCTGAAATAACATGTTTCCAATGTCAGAATGAGTAATTATCTTAACTCAGGCAACAACAAGTGCTGGAGGGAATTCCCAAAAAGAGGAAATGTACTGCTCTGTTGCTGGGAATGTAAACTACTTCAACCACTCTCGAAAACAGAATGTAGATTCTTCAAAAGAACAGCCGTGGCACAGCACATGATTCATTCTGAGCAACAGGATCCAGGATATGACTAGAAAACCTGCACTTCTGTACAATAATAATTTCTCTGACGAGTGGAGTATTTCACCTCAGCACAGATATTCTGATGCTTACTACCAAACTAATATGCCTTTGGAGAAAATTCTCTATTAAAGAGTCTCCTGTGTTTGTTGGCCAAAGGATGCCCCTTTGTCATGAGACTCTCCTCCACCCTCCGCCACACATATAGAACCTCCTTGGGGAGACTTGTTTGCCCAGCTGCTCCAGCGAAAGCTTTTCTCAATTAAGTGGGAAGTCAATAATCTATAATAATTAGTCTTGAGGAAATAGTAGCTAGTTAATAAAGTTCTACGTTGAATACTTTGATCCTTTGTTGTAGAGCTGACAAATTGTAGTATCAACACCCTTCGTAGTAGCAACAACCTTTGAGGTAGCAACATCTGTTACAGTAGTGACATCCACAACTTTGGTGTTTATATGAATATATTTATGCATTAATTTTACTCTTGAAATTGTGAATTGATTTCTAAACCAATATAAACCCTGGCCTTGCTAAATAAAAGTGTGCATTGGACCACTCTCCTTTGCACACCCTGTGTCTTGGCTATGGTTAGAAATACACCGGTCCAACAACTGGCTTCCGGATCCAAGGACCTGATAATTGATCCATAGGAGATTGCTGAGCTGCGTTTGAGCTCTCTCTAGAGTGTAGGTGAAAGATATTTTGATTGAAAGGAGAGAGGGGAACTGAGTGGTGAGCTCCTGATAGATAAAATGTTACAGGTTTATGGGACAAGCTAAATCTACTCTTTTTTCTAATCTTATTGACCATGTACTGAATCTTAACAGAGCTACGGTCTTGTGTTCACAATTAGATGAGTGCATGCAGGTGGTAATGGAGTATTATCCGTGGTTCCAGGAGGAAGATACTTTAGACTTAGAATTCTGGGAAGGAGTAAACAATAATGTGTAAAAGGCATATCAGTGTGGGGAAAAGGTTCCAGATACATTTTGGTCTAATTGTGCATTAATATGTACAGCTCTAATTATCATGCTTGCGATGCTGTGGTAAGATCAGCTGCTGAACTGGAGGTAGATGTGGAGAAAGCTATGAAGGTTTATAGTTTGTCCAAGGAGGTAAAAACTCAAAGTGGGCAGGAGTTAAAGATATGGCTACACCTGAGCAATCTCTTGCCAGTTCTGCTAGAGAAAAGGTAGAGCCAAAAGCTAAAGCTTTGGTCACTACCTATGTTTCTTCAGAAAATGAAGCCACTCTAAATAGCTCAGCAGGGCCGTCAGTGTGCTAAAGAGGCTCTCCATATCTGCCACGGACTTCAGCGGGAATATCTTATAAAGAAAAAATTTTTGCTGCAGCGCCTGCCTTTCCTTTTCTGTTCTTCAGATTCTGACTCTGAGGATTTTGTTCCTCTCCCTCACTATCGACGGTTCCCCATTATTCGACCACCTTGAGTCGATGGAGAAGCTCAGCCCCCTCATTATGAAAGTATCAATATGGTTTATATCACTCAGCTGTGGAAGGCGGTAACCTTATATGCACCACAGGCGCTGAAGTTAAAGAGTTAATGATGACAACTGTTACTGCTTATTAAAATTTGGCTCCTGAGGATTGGAAGATTATGTGTAGGGCATTATTAAAACCTCAGGAATATCTATAATGGTTAATGTGGTAGAATGATGTTGCATCCGCCAGAGCAGGCTAAAATGCTCACTACCTAAATGCCGCCCTTCACAAAATACCGCATGATATATGAATAGGCACTGGGGATTATAAGACCCAGAATCAAGTAAATACTCCAAAGGAGATTGACCAGTGGCTGCACGAGATATGTCTAGAGGCATTGGGTTGGGTATGTCCCACAGTAAAAAGGATGGTTCTTAGGCCTGCTTTATTCAATGGGCCTAGGAACCCTACTTTGACTTCATATTGCGCCTTCAGAAAAACATCCATAGAACAGTACAAGGTGCTGCTGTTCACGATCAATTAATTAAATTACTGGCAATTGAGAATACTAATGAAGATTGTCAGTCTGCTTATCTACCTGCTAAGGAGATTGGGGAGGTACTAGCATATTTCAAGGCTTGTCGGAATATATTTTTGGACACTCAAAAGATGAAGCTATTGGGACAGTCTCTGGGTGCCAGTGTGAAAGTACCCAAATCCGGGAAATTAAACTGTTTTGACTGTGGGGACAAGGGCATACTGAAATGAATTGTGTAAAAATGAAACTGGCAAATACAAACTCGCCTAGGAAATTCCCTTTCTGCAAACGTGGGGTGCATTGGCCCCAAGAATTTTGATCTAAAACTGACATTGGTGGACATATGCTTCCCCTTTCATCAGGAGCAGTACAGGGAGAAAGTACAAGGTGTTCAGGAAAGGGGGCAAAGGGCAACCTCATGGTCCCATTCCTATGAACGAGCCTTCCCCACCATCGTTTCCTTACAACCAGCCCAGATTTGGAGTGCCACAGTGGACCTTTTCTCAAGCCCAACCTTAACTTTCCCTGCTAATTTCCAGTATTAGAACTTGCATATACGGTCCCTTGCCATGGGGGACTTGGGGCCTTCTTTTGGAGCATTCCAGTTTAATTGCAAAAGGGGTGTTAGTTGTACCAGGAGTAACTGACTCTGACTACATAGGACAAATTAAAATCCTTAAGACCTCCCCTGTACCTTATGATATTAATTCTGGTGATCGTATTGCACAATTGATTTTCTTTGCTTACATATTTATATCAACTTCTGCAAACCCTTATCAAGGAGGTTTTGGCAGTATGAAATATCAATGTGTTTTCTGGATTTTCAAGGAAGCATACAAACAACCTTGTTGTAAATTTTATATAGGAAAGAGGCATTGCTAGCTATTGGCTAAGACATCACAATAATCAGCCAGATTGAATGGGGCATCGGGGCATGGTGACTCAAACTATCAAATGCAGAATAAAAGGTGTCAGTAGTACACTTGATTCAGTTATTAAGCAAAATCTTGAATATCAGAATATTACTGATGGTGAAGGCCAACATTCCATTTTTGATCCATAATTTTTGTAAGTACCTATTACCGTAATTGTACTAGACGTCTTTGAACAGTGGGGAGCTCATTTAGTTTTCCCTTGAAGTTCAGATGCATGTCTTTCTCAGTAAGATTACTTACTTGGCAGACAGATTGTCCAGTTTGCCGTGAGCAAAGGCCCTTATCTAAAGAAAAGTTGGCGGCCACATGCAAGTTGTTGGAGATAAGTTAGCTTCAAATCATATTGAGGTTTCTATCTCTACCTGGAACTCTCCTATTTCTGTTATTAAAAAGAAATCTCGGGCTGGGGATATGGCCTAGTGGCAAGAGTGCCTGCCTCGGATACACGAGGCCCTGGGTTCGATTCCCCAGCACCACATATGCAGAGAACAGCCAGGGGCGGCGCTGTGGCTCAAGTGGCAGAGTGCTAGCCTTGAGCGAGAAGAAGCCAGGGACAGTGCTCAGGCCCTGAGTCCAAGGCCCAGGACTGGCCAAAAAAAAAAAAAAAAAAAAAAAAAAAAAGAAATCTCACAAATGGAGATTAATCACTGATTGTCGAGCTCTAAATGCAGCTTTGAGGCCTATATTTTACAACATGGCCTTCCGCAATCATGTATGATTCCTTTAAATTGGCATATTATACTACGATTTGCAAGATTGTTTCTTTACTATTTTCTTATTTCATGAGGACCTATCATGCTTTGCTTTTACTTTAAGCCGGAATAATCTCCAAGGACCCCATGGAAGGTTTAAATGGCAATTATTGCCACCAGGCATGATGAACTCACCTACTATGTGTCAAACTTTTGTAGCCAGAGCACTAGAACCTATTAGGAAAAGATTTGCTCAGGTTTCATGTATTCATTATATGGATGACTAATTATTTGCTGCACCTAATAAAGATATTCTATCAGACTTATTACAAATTTTGCCCTTCCACTTGCAAGAAAATGGTTTATTAGTTGCCCCTGATAAAATCTGGACAGAGGAGCCATTAAAGTATCAAGGATATTTAGTTAAATAACAAGCAATTATTCTCCAATTTATAAAAATTCGTACTGAAAAATTAAATACTCTTGATTTTCAAATGTTACTAGGGGACATTAATTGGCTTCATCCTTCCTTAGGCATTCCCACATATGCTTTGCATAAATTATTCTCCATTCTTCAAGAGGATTTAACATTAAATATCCCTTGTGTATTAACTAGTGAGGAAAGTCAGGAATTACTTTTAGTAAAAAAAGCCCTGACTCAAAATTTCTTATCCCGGGTAGATTTTTCTGTCCCTAGTGGGCTACTAAATCTACTAACAAAGTCTACCCCAAAGGGGGAATACCACAGTTCAACAGGACTTTGATAAGAACCAGGCACACATTGTCTGAAATGTAAACCACATGTCTGGAGGTGATCAGCTTTATTATCATGCAAGGCTGTAAAATGTGCCTACAAATCAATGGGAAGGACAACTACTTGATTATCATCCCCACACCTAAATAACAATTCAAATTTGCATTACAAACCTCTGATCTCCTCCCTTTATCATTGAATGGCTTTAATGGAGAAGTTTTATACCAATTACCTTCTAGTCCTTTAAGGAAATTATTTCAATAACAAAATTATATTACTGATAATATTTGACTTTCTAAGCCCATTCTAAATTCGCCTAATATTTTTGAAGATAGTACCAAAAATAACAAATGTGCTTTTTGGACAGAAGGTAAATATCAAGTTTTCCTCACTCCCTGGCAATAGGCACGCAAAATGAATCACAGGCTGTTATATACGCTTTACAGAATTTCTTAATAACTTTCAATTTAATCACTCAGTCGACCTGTGCAGCACATGTTCTATGCAATATATATTCTGCTGTTATTTATCACATAAACCCCCCACTAGATTCACTATTTAAACAATTCAAAGCCAGTAATGCCAAAGACAGCACTTACTGTATGTCATTCACATTCTTGCTCATTCTAATTTGACAGGTCCTATGGCATGTGGTAACTTAAATGTAGATGATTTAGTCTTTTTTATTTTGGCAAAAGAAGACCATGCATCTTGGCACTCTAATGCAGGTCATTTACCTGTCACATATAAAATTCCTTTTAGGGTTGGGATTATGTCCTAGTGGCAAGAATGCTTGCCTCATATACATGAAGCCATGGGTTTGATTCCCTAGCGCCACATACATAGAACATGGCCAGATGTGGCACTGTGGTTCAAGTGGCAGCGTGCTAGCTAGCCTTGAACAAAAAAGAACCAGGGAGTGTCCTCAGGCCCTGAGTCCAAGACCAAGGACGGGAATAAATAAAATAAAATAAAATAAAATTACTTTTAAACAACCTAAGCAAATTATTGCTAACTGTCCTACTTGTTGACCTTTGCATTTACAAACCCTTCCCCTTGGTGCTAATCTTCAAGTCCTGGCTCCAAACAATAATTGGTAAATGGATGTAACACACATTCCTGAATATGTCTGCCTACAAGATGTGCTTGTAACTTTTGACACATTCCTTTTTTTGGGGGGGGGCACAGCTCTACCTGGTGAAAAATGGACTCAGGTCATCCAACATTTACTAGAAACATGTGCAGTCATGTAGATTTCTTCTCAAATAAAAACTAACAATGGACCAGCTGAATCCAGTAAATAAGTGCAAATATATTTAGAATTTCGTAATATCTTGCATGTTTCATGAGATGAATATAAACCTCAAGGTCAAGGTAGAGTAGAATGAGCTCACTGTATTTTGAAAAGACAAATTAAAAAGTAAAAGAAGTTGAATATTTATAGTACTGAGGAGTATTCCACATCTATGAATAGCCTTTATAAAATAGCCTGAGCTGTTATTGCAGAAGCACTATTTGTTCTTAAGTTTTTAAATTTGCCTCAAGGAGATGTTTTGGCCATAGCCAAGCAACACTTCCTAGCTCCGTGTATGTTAATCAAGCCACATCCGGTTTGGATTAGATTGGGGGTTGGGTTAGATTGGGCCCCTTGGCAGGTGTTAATCCAGAGGCTATGGAATGCTTATGTTGCTACAGAAGATGTCCAAAATTTCTGGCATCCACTCTGCTGAGTCCGACAAGGAGTGCCCCCAGAACACAAAGATTAGGGTAAGACATCCTCATCTATGCTATGAGACCATCCCAATCCAAGCCATGGCTGCCCACAGTCTCCATAAAAATCCTCCCAGAGGAAGGACAGCCCCTTTGCCCTTATGGGGACAGGTAAAAGCGCTGTCTCACAAAGCCCAACAGGTAGTGCTATCTACTGAAAAAGTGCTGACTCTGGAAAATCTACTCCTGCCTATGTGTGCTCTGTTAACCTGTGTCTTGTAACTCTATGGCAGGGGCTAATTCAGAGGTATTGTATTGGACCAGTATCTTTAAACCTCCCTTATTGCATCCAGATTTGTGGACCAAATCCCCCGTCTCTGTATCTATATCTAGTCCTGACTTAATCTCTCCCTGTTATCTGTCTGGCATTCCAGTCTATCCTATGGAAGAAGGACAAGATTCTAACATCTCTTACTCTCAGTTCTCTAAAGCTATCTGTCTAGGCAATTCTCCATGATAAACCTGTAGATATCAATATTTTAATTCAACATGGAGGTTTATATAATCCCAGTAGAACTTGGCTGGATAGACTGTCCGTTTGGTCTGTGAGATCTCACACCTATAAGATACACAACTCTCCTAGTCCTTTTCGTTTGTGGTAACAAAACTGCACCGAACATAATTTTGCTCCTGAAAAGCTATACAATCTCATACTCCATAAACCAATTATGAGCAGCAGTGGAGTTGCTCAATCTTACATGTCTTCTATGCTATCTTACATGTCTTCTATGCTATGTCTGAATTTGAAAGTGAGATATCCTCCAAAAGTAGTTTGCTGTTATAAAATTATTTTCCACTTAATATCTTTGGGAATATCCTTTTATGTGACTCCATGGTAATTCAAATTTTGAAATCCAGAATGAATATACCTGAGTGTTTCCATGGTAATTATTGTAGTAGGAAAGAACCTGAATGTTTAACAGGTGAAAATTGAGCACAAAATATTTCTTTCAATTTTGTCTCCAAATATTTTGGAAATCATTACCTGGCTATTTTGGTATCTCCTGTGCTAATCTGTTTATAGTGAGCCATTTTGATAAACATTTCAATTTTTATGTGTAATTCATTTCTGAATGTTGGTCATATTTTTAGTTTGACACGAGGAAATATTGTTTCAACTTATATCACTTCCATCCATGGCAACATCAATAGTGAAATATCTTCATTAATTAGGGGAGCATTCATGATTTTGATAATTTAGTAGGAGTCATGAAAACCTAGGTATGGCTCAGGGCACCTTGTTAGGACTGTAGAAAACATGGTCTTCTATTGAATCCAGTCAGAAATAAAGTCTTTGTTTATCCACTTAGAACACAAACATTCTCAGTATCATCTGCACATAAGAATATTAATGCGTTTTGCCTTTTAAATATTTTTCAATCCATATATACTCATTACAAACTGCAAACAATGGCCTGTAGACGAACTATTCAAACAGCAGTTAACATGCATATATATTATGAAATTATAATCAATTTCTCTACACTGTCTTAAATATTTCTATTATATGATTAAACGCTTATATAGCTCAAGTACTTGGACATTGCACACTTACAAATGAAGATGCATTTATTGATTATGATTAAGGACAGAGAGACCCATGATAGCTCTTAGAATTGTCCTTGAAGTTGGTTGAATTACATCATTGCAAATTTTCCCAATTTTGATAGTATTCTTAAATTGGGTCATGATACAATCTGAAACAGTCCATTTTTATTTGTAGCCTGTTGTACAACAGCCCTTAGAAGGCAAAATAGAGCCAGACACTTAAAGAATCATACGAATAAAATATTTAAAATGATATTCATCAGTTTTCTTTATTTGGTTTCAAAAAGCCCAGAGTCATTATGGAATACCTGTTACAGTCCTTGGTATTTCCTATGGGCTCATAAAAGAGAGGTATTCCAACCCTTTGTTTAGCCTTATGTCATGACCAACACTGTAAATTGTAAATTGATGGGCATCAATATAGAAGTGATACAGTGTCTATTGTTACATAGCACATGCAAAACCCACTTAAGCGTTTAACCCAGACGTGTAATTTATATAAATAAATATATGACTAGCAAACGAAGAAAGCTTTTATGTCCAATTTCTATGAATCATTACCTCATATCTTTAGATGAAGTACATTTTTTGGTACATTGCCTGATACATTTGTTGCACTAATTCTTAAGCTAAATCAATATTATACTTCTGTTTGCTCACAGTAAATCAATTCACTTTTCCTTCATATTTTTATGTCAATGCCCTCTGCTGCTGTTACAATAAAAATAATATATGGATTCTTTGTCATAACGCAAAACTCGTGACGCTATTTTCTCTTCTTTAATCTGTGATTCCTTGTGATTTCTATTTGAATAACAAACAGGATGAAAGCTCAAGAATGCAGAGTGATTAGGCAATGATAGATTCTAATTTAAACTCTTGGTTGACTTGTTCTTGTGAGTCCAGGGTAAATGTAAATGTACGTATGTTCTTCCCTGCTGTCACTTGCTTCTTCCAGCAAGTTATTCTGGGGGAGAACAATAAAAATATCCTTGTCAACCTGCAGATTGATGAGAGTACCTGTGAAACTTTAGACATGTACTTATAGTTTTGTTCTATCCTTCGTAAGACACTTTCGCTATAATGATGCCTTCTTTTTACATTTGCGGTTTGGATCAAAGTTTAGGTAGAGAAATGTAGGGCAAACATTATCAATTTGATTTGAAATCTTAGGATTATGATTTCTTTTGTACTCATAATTATTTACTATTTTTGGCCTGAGACTAGGTGACATTACATGTTTTGTGTCTCTATATATATAACCTAGGGAATGGCTTGTAGAAATGTGCCTGGGTCCTTAAAATCATGAGTTTTCATTGATTCACCTGTACAACTCCCTCCAAGTGGGTCAAGACACACAAGTGTCCAAGTATAGTTTTCCAGATGCTGTCCAATTAATTGGTTTCAGTGTATATGGAAGTTAAGAAAGCAGGGAATTCATTCATGAAAATAGGCATTTGTTCAATTGAAGTACCTCTAGAAAAATCAAGGATGTGTCTACTGTTTGTAGACACAATACAAACATATTTGTTAGCCCTCTATGCATCGAAACAAAAAAATGTGTTTTTATTTATGCCTTTGCAGAACTAATCAGTTGCCCCACCGTGTGTTCAACAAGTATTTCTCCTTGTCATATCTATGAGTAAAAATAATAAAAAAAAGTCTAATCATATGAATGTCTTTTGATTTCCCCTAATAATTGAGACAAGCACTCTTGCAACTAGGCCATATTCCCAGCCCTCCCCTAATCATTGAAACCTCCAATTTGGTTACAGTGTATATTTACAATGAATTCTGACATAAGTGGAGGTGTTTCTTTCCTTATAGAAGTATATCACTTAATATTTGAGAAAGCACACTTAGGTAGGAGAAATGCAATTATGATCATTAAATGGAAATCTAAGTACGTTAACATGTAAAGTCCTCCTATGATTGTTCTTCAGTTTCTTTTACATGAGTCTGATATGTTTCATTTCATTATGTATTCTTGCATGTAAGAAAGTATCACCAAATTTACATCTTTAAAAGAGAACGTCAATTTATGTGACATTATGTGAACATCAATTTGGTGAGCCAAACACTTCTGGGAGTTTTTGTAAAAAGAAAAAATTCAACTCTGTGAGCTTTTCTTACTACGAAAGATCCTCAATATCGAAATAATTTCAGTGCATGACAATATGCAAGGATTCTTTGACTTCTTTAAATAGGACGTTTTGCAAGACCGAATGAATGGGAAATGTGGTGGGGAATAGAGCAGAAAGGGCTCACCAAGTGAATTGGGTAGTGAGAGAACAAACTGAGCTAATCAAGGGACTTAGGAAGAGATATTTCACAGGAAAAGAGAAACAGATTACAGGAAGCATAAAGAAAGAGAGGTATATGCATATATCACCATTTTGGGATGAATTGTTTTACAATTACTAAGCATAGAGGACATAAGAATTTTGAGAATTGAATGTGACACTGAGCATGAAGGATCAGACGTCTGTTTATTTTACTTTATAATATTATTAAGAATTACTAACACATAGAGTTAATGTGTAAATAATTAAGAAATTGAGGGAGTGGTTTGAGGGGTGAAGCAGAGGGATGAAGGGAGAAAAATCAGGAAGGGATAGCAGGTATGAGAAGAAATGCATATGTAATCACTATATGAAGCATGTTTCTGTAACCCCACTGTACATCATCCTAAAAATAAGAAAGAAAATGTAAAAAAATTAAGTGTAAATGCATTTTGCGGTGGGAAACTAGATTTTTCTATGTATCCAAACAATAACATTCTAAAGTTATTAAAATTTGTGCATTGCTGGAAATATTACAAGTGTTTGGTAGATAATGAAAAAGAAGAAAATTTTTGATTGTGTGTGTGTGGGGGTGTGGTGTGTTTGCGTGAGTGACGGTGTGTGTGCCTAGTCTTTTGAAGTTATGTCTCATGGTGATAACATAGAAATGCATTGATAAGATAGGGTATATAAAATTTGTCAAACGTGGTAATTCCTCCCTCATTTTTCTCTTGCTTCCCTTTGCAATGAACTGTTCACTAACTTTGAATGGTTAATTACAACAATTTCTATTCCTTTGTTGCATTCCTTTACCCTTTGTACTTTTCACAGTGTGAAGAAGTCATTTCCTTACTACGATAAAGAAAGAGACAATAGTAAGAGCTCCATGGTCTACTACAGCGACACCTGGTTTACAAACACAGAAAATTAAATGAAAAGAAATAATCTCAAATAAGGATTTCAAAGTAAAAATAAAGAAACCTCCGGGTTCCATATATTTGAGATCATTACTAGTACCATGCTTGTTTGTGATTATTTCTCCAAATTATTGAGAAACTGCGATACTCTGCATGGAAAATCCTAGGCATGTATGCCATTTTTACAACTCAGCGAATCCATTGGCTCTCTTTGCCGTTCACTTCATACGACATAATGTTTTCCTAAGGCTTTCCATTTCCTTACAAATGAGAGGATGTCATTCTTTCTGAAGGAAGCCTAGAATTACACTATGAATATAAAACCAGTTTCTGTTGTTCCATTCATCAACTGATGGCCAGAAGAGTTGGATACATATGTTGGCTATTTGAGAGAATGCTGCAATGATCATGATCATGGTGGAAGTTTTAGCATGGAATTCTTTATGATCTTTACAGTGAATGCCCACCATTGAGATTGCTCGATCATAATCTATGTGTATATTTTATTGCGGATATGGTATACTGCTTCGCAGAGTGTCTAAAGAATTTTATTTTTTTTGAGTTTCAAATATATTTTGTATTTGAGAGCCCTATTTTTTTATTATCTACTTCATATCTTCTCGCATATTCTGTGCTCTCCTCTCTCTTCATAATTTGACATATGGAGCTTAGCAATTCCATGGACGTCCTTTTGTACAATACTGTGATTTAATGTGGTTGTTAGATTTTATACAAATCTGTTGATATGTGCTCAGAAGCCCTAGTGTTTCTCCTCATTCTTCTTGCATATTTATTGTATCCATTTTACCTCGAGTCCCTGATCCAATTATTGGGTGAGTATATGTTCATTATTTTTATAACTTCTTCTTAGATTTTACCCAGTATTGAGATGTAGGGACTATCTATTTCTTTGTGCACTCATATTATGAGAAGTCTAGCTTTTTGTAATCAGGTTGGCTACTCCTCCCTTTTGGTAAGTCCATTTCCTTGGAAGATCCTGCTCCATCCTTTTTCTCAAAGCATGATTTCATTCTTTTTTCTTTGAGGGGTCTCTTGAAGACAACACATGGATGGATCTTGTTTTTGGATCCAATCTACAGTTCATTTCTTTTCTTTGGAGAGTTGAGTTTTAGATTGTTACTGTTGAGATTAGTGTGGTCCTTTGTCTTCCATTTTCTTATTAACCTGCGTTTTACTTCTTTCCTTTATTCTTTGTTTATAAAATTTGGTTTCCTCTTGGCTTCTTTTTACCTGGGTTCCATTTTGTTGATTCTTTTCTATTGAATGATATTCCTCCTTAGTTGCCTCTGCAGGACTGTTTTTTTTGTTGTTATACTCCTTTACTTTTCTTTATTGTGGACGGTTTTGTTTTTTCCATCGAATGTGTATTCTAATTTCGTGGATATCCAAAGTAGTTGCTGGCTTTTAGTGCTTGAATTGTGTTCTTCCAGGCTGTCCTTCATCAAAAATTTTAGTGGAGAGTTTTGACATGATTCTGATAAGTTTTGCTTGTTCTAGAGTTCTATACGCTTTAATTTTTGTGACTGTTGGATTTTCCTCTAGGTTCTGGTCTCTAAGATGGTCAGGATGCTTCTTCTGCTTGTGTAAGTCTTTAGATGAGGAGTTGGCTGTATCTATTTTTACTTTTATTTCTTTCCTTATTTTCGATGTTCCATCAAGAAATATTTTCTGTGTTCCTGACATTTGTTTCTATGGAATTCTGTGTTGATTCTTCTGGCAATTTCAGCTGTCATAGCAAGAACTTTTCCTTATTCTCCATCTGTATTAATCAGTATTGTTTTGGGGGTTGGGGTTTGACGACCATTTATGAAATTTGTAAGAGTTCTTTGTGATTTCACATCTGGGATGCAGGAGTTATGAAGCCTTGATTTCCCCTATACTTCCCATTGGTAGCTCATATGTGGCAGTATTATTGAACAAGTTTATAACTGCTTCAATATTTAATAGCGTTCACTTTTGTCCACAAGGCTTCCAACGTTTCTTATTAACAGTATTCTTTTTTTATTTAATAGTTTTCCTGATAATGGACATTCTTTTCTGGCTATGTCTAATATGATAGTCATTTTGATTTGCATTTCTCTTACAGCCTGTGGTATAGAGCACTCATCATGTGTCTCCAGGCCATTCTCATTTCCAACTCAGACCGACTAATAATTGATGGTCTTAATTTCGTTGTCTTTATATTCGAAAATATTAGCACAACATATATTTTGTAAATATTTGTAATTCAGATAAACTTAAGGACTTCTGTTATGTGAAGTTTGTTTAAAAATCCGTTTCCCTAGCAACAAGATATATCCCACAATTCACTAAATTTAATATTTAAAATCTGAAATTCCTTGACAGATTACAATCTTCTTATCTGGAATAAAGCTAGACACCTGTGTGTAGGGGAGCCAGAGTCTGTTTCAATGTCGTGACATTTTACTAAGGCAGTAGAGGTCGCCTTTCATTTCTTTTTGGTCTCAACAAATAAACTAAACACAAATGATAAAGTATGATTTCTTGTCTTGTTCTTGGATACCTTGAGAGATTGTTGTCACCAGCAATATCATTAATCTAAAGCAAGGAAACAAAAACTGCTACACATCCTAAATTTTAAAGTATAGATACTATCATAATTTGGAAAACCGTATTCCCTGGGATTTAGCCTTCAAAAGTAGATATCACGGAAAATCAATATGAAAATGACTCATAAATATGCTTATAATATTTGTAAGCTAAGTTCACATGGTATATAGATATAAAAAGGTCTCAGGGTAAGGCTAGAACTTTTTTGGTTGACAATGTGTTGTGCAAAAGGGGTACAGTTACATAATAAGGCAGTCAAAGGATGCACAACTCCTTAACAAAATATTAGCTACCAGATTCCAAAAACAGAATACAGAAGCCTATGTGGTTTCAGTACAAACTGTGGTGTCATGCCATGTCCCTGAGGCAGGGGTATAATCGCCAGGGCCAGGATTTTCTTTCTCATCCTTCAATGTTCATGATTAAGAGAACCAATATTGTCAACTTTCCATATTGCTAAAGATGTTATAGAAATTCACCTCAAAACCCCATGAAAATCTAACTATATTCTTTAATGAAATAGGAAAAGCAATCCAAAAATTCATATGAAATAGGAAGATCTAGAATAGCTAAAGAAATTGAAGGCAAAAAGACCACAAACAAAACCACAGTAAAGTCACAACAATGTTCATCGCAGCGCAATTTGTCATAGCGAGAATCTGGAACCAACCCAGATGCCCCTCAGTAGACGAATGGATCAGTAAAATGTGGGACATACTCACAATGGAATTTTATGCCTCTATCAGAAAGAATGGCATTGCCCCATTTGTCAGCAAATGGAAGGACTTGGAAAAAAAATTATACTAAGTGAAGTGAGCCAGACCCAAAGAAACATGGACACTATGGTCTCCATTATTGGGAATAATTAGTACAGGTTTAGGCAAGTCATAGGAGAGCATCACAAGGCCCAATAGCTATACCCTTATGAACACATAAGATGATGCTAAGTGAAATGAATTCCATTTTATGAAAACGATTGTTATATCACAGTTGTAACTACTTTCAACGTCCCATCTGTATCTGTAGCTTCTATTGTTGATGATGTTCTTGTATCACCTGCCAGTGGTTGTAACTACACTATCTCTGTAATCTTACCTGAGTATTTTGGAAACCGTGTATACTGGTATTAGAATTAGGAAATTGAAAGGGAATACCAAAATTGAGATACACAGGGTAAAAAAAGAGAAACAACTAAAAAAGCAATACTTGCAAAAGTGTTTGGTGAAAATGCACTGAACACCACAGTGGGGGAATGGAAAGGGGGAGGAGGGAGGAGGGTATGAGGGACAGGGTAACAAACAGTACAAGAAATGTATACAATGCCTAACGAATGAAACTGTAACCTCACTGTATATCAGTTTGATAATAAAAATTTGAAAAAAAAAAGAAGCAGCATCAGCGGTATCAAAATGCCTGATTTCAAGCTCTATTACAAAAGCATTATTTAAAAATACAACCTTCTATTGCCGAAAAGGTGATGCCTGATGAATACAATATGGCAGAACACCTTCAAAGAAACCAGAGGCTTGCAGTCAGCTGATATTAGGCAAAGGAATGAGAGACATACAATGGAAAAAAGTAGCATCTTCAATTATAGGAGATGGGAAAAAAGGATCACCACAGGAAAAAAAAAATCAAACGTGATCCTAGCATAATACTAGCACCGATGTCAACTCAAAAAGGATTAACATCCCAACATCAAATGTGAATCCTCGTAACTATAATAGAACAGAGTAGCAGAGACATCAGGTCTTCCAGGCCTAGGGAGGAACTTCCTCAACAGAGTCTGAGGCACGCTACAGATTGATGAAAGATTGGAAAATGGGAGTACATTAAAATAAAAATTTTTGCACAGCTAAGGACATGGTCACGAAAGCAGACAGACAGCCAAACAACAATGTAACAGACAAATATTATAACAGGTTAATGTTTCTCACATACAGGGGACACAAGAAACTAATCCGTCCTAAATCCAACAATTCAATCATGAATTTCGCCATGGATGTGAAAACAGACTTCACAGAAGAAGAAATAAAAATAGTAATGACAAACAGAAACATAACAACCATCAATGGAAGTAAATGATATGTAAATAAAAACAACACTGAAATATCATTTTCCCCAAGTCAGAATGAGATGTATTCTGAACTCAAGCAACAAGTGCTGGAGTTGACTCCCTGAAAGAGGAAATGTCCTGAACTGATGTTGGGAATGTAAACTACTACAACCACTCTTGAAAAGAGTATGGAGTATCTTGAAAAGAACACGCAAGGCATAGCACATGTCCCATTCTGAGCAACAGGATCCAGGATATGACGAGAAAACCTGCACATCCACGTTTATGTTGCACGCTTCAAAAGAGCCAAGAAATGGAAACAAATCCAATGTCCCACTATACATGATTGGATCCAAGGAAATGGTATCTCTGTACAAGGGAATCCTACACAATGATTAGAAAACATTTGGAAAAAGGTATTCATTGGGACAAAAGCCTGGAACATAGAATGGAGCATTGGCTGGCTGATATTTGTATGTTAGAAATAAGTAACAGACATGATAAAGAAAGCAGGACTCAGGTACCAATGCACAGGGAGACAAGGAACGTGCTTGAGAGAAAGGTATCCAAAAGTGACACACAAACACTAATGTTTATGTACATAAATTCAAATGGATATCTATATATTACCCAATCTGCAAGGAATTGTTTTATAGTTAATATTACTAGAGGCTACAAGCTTTAGAGATGAGATTGACAATAGACATTAAGGATATAATTTTTTGTTTTGGAAAAAATAATGAAAAAGGAAGTTGTTTGTGCAAGAGGACAATGTGAAGGAAAGAGGCAGAAAAATGAGCAAGGAAATAACAGCTGTGAGAAGAAATTTATGCATATTTTTCTCTCACCTCAATACTCCCTCAAAATTTCCTTGATTCCTTGTTAAAAATTTCTTCATCTATCCTTTGTATACATTATTGGTAAAATGAAATTGTGGTTAGCGAGTAACTTAAACTCCTATTACCCTAGCAAAAGCACCATAACTGGAAGTAAATATTATCAGTTGATTCTGGAGAATTTTGAAGCTCTCTTTCTAATTCTGATTTTTAGATAGAGATAAAGTGCCAAATTTGGTATACAACATCGAAGTTTTGAAACAATTGGAACATTTCAACACTAGTGATACAGAATCATGTGAATATTCACATAAATTTCAGATAATAAGAGATGCCATATTATTTGATTAAATCTTTTTTTTCAAACCTACTGATAATCAAGACACAAATGCCCTTGGTCAAACAGGGCTGGTAGTTAACAAATTCTTCTGTTTTCTCTTTTAAAATAGCAAAATCAATTTATAAGACACATATTTGAAATCAAGTTCAAAGACATGAACAAGATATACACAGCTAATAAGGGAGAAAAGAACATGAATCATACTAGAAAATGGAGAGCATAGTCCCAGTTCTCTGATTTAGTATGAACCACATAATCATAACTGAGCCTACTTTCCCTGATCTTTTTGTAAAAGTAATGTTTCATGAATGGTCACCACTGAGGAAAAGCGGTCATAATAATGTAGGTACAAAGTTTTGCGAAAATAGTTAAACTTTCAGAACTAGAATGGTCAACATATTCCTTGATAGGTTCCTGTGAACACTTTGCGTAAAAGTGGATGCTTTTCCAAAGACTGGATCATGGGCAGAACAGAAATGTATAGGAAGAAGGAATTCAGGATCCCAAACTCGCCTATTAGAAAAGTGTGTGAAAACGACTCTCAGGATTCCATTACTGAAACCTCGCTTATTTCTACAAAATCATACATAAACAATGGACAGGAAGAACAAACAGGACTCCCACTTCCGGGTAGAAGGCAGCATTGAGCACTTCCGGTGTCAAATGCGGAAGTGCTTGTGAATGACGTGAGATCATAACCCGGAAGTGACCAATATTAGCCACGTCACAATACTAGTGACCCCACACGGGGGAGACAGGAGTTAAAAGTAACTGTTACTACGGAAAGGTCTACGGTGGACCAGGTTACTTCGTTGAGCGGAGAGCCTTCTTCACTAATTTGGTAAGTACAGTTCTCCTTCAGAGACATCTAACCATCATTTCCCTCGTTTCCTTTCTTCAGTCATCAGTCCCCAACTCGTGTGGACTAACTTTTCACTCTTTGATATACACTGTGACATTTCTGGCTACAAAGGTTCTTTGTAATTCCTTTACCGGAAGTCCCATGAGGTAGTCCCTGCTTATTTTACAAAATACCAAGTATTATCCAACATATCACATAATCAAAAATGTTATGTCCCTGGAATTGAGAATGTAGCAATTTCCAATGTGTCCGTCTTCAAATTTACTACCATTACTCTCACTTTTATTTAGCTCTAACAATGATATTTCTATGGGGTTGTACACTTGTTTCATGCCCACAACAAATTTAATGCTGGAATTTACTAATATTTGAAACAGTTATTATCTGTAGCTATGACTCTCAGTATTGCCCAATGTTCCCTCAATTTATAGGTCATGTTCTGTTATATATAATTACCTATAGATCCCTTGAGCCATAGTTCAAGTAAGAATACAGGAATATCTAGAAATTATTGTCTGAATTTATATGAGTTCAAACGGGTATTTACCTGTTTGAGACCTGCAAAAGTTGGAAAATTTTGAACTATATAGTATAGATATCTACCAGTTAGAAAACATTTTCACAAATATGTTGAACACTTGTCATGAATGAAGTCCCTTGAATGTTGGTCTATGACAAAGAAATTAATGATAAAGATTAATATACTTTGTTGACTTCAGTCCTACTGTTACAATTTTGAGATTTCTCCTTATTCCTTTCAAATACAATTGTTGCCTGATTATTTGCCTGCGATTAAACAGGTGATATACAGCTGGATGAAAATTCATGAGTTTTACCACTAGAATACCTTCTTTCATAGTGTATCTTAGGTTTGCTAATTCAGTCTCAGTGGATGTCATTTTAATCAACAAGACAGGTAATTCATTATTGTCCATGTCCTATTTTTTAATACAGAGCAATTTCCTGTCCCTTGAAAATTTTTTAACACCACCTGAAACATTTCCACAATTTATAATAATATGCACAATACAAATGGAGTTCTCTAAGTCCTTTCGATGAATAAATTTTGTTTTTTGCTGTCGAGTATGATTTTGGCTCATAATATGTTGGAGATAAGTCTAGGCCCTTTTCAACAGTTAAAAAGGATGGGGAAGATTTACATTGGTTTGTTGCATAATTCCTTTGAATTGGTGCTTTCTTAGAAACCCATATGTAAATGTGGCAGGTATGTGAGTCACTGAAAGGGAATCATCTTTCTCAAGTCAGTGTGTATTGAAGACTTGAAATTTGTCAAGGAATTCCTGATGCTGAGTAAATTGGATACACTATTGGAAATAAGATCTTCCTAGCAATCTATTAAAAATGTTTTACCATTGATTTCGTGAGAACATGATTTATTTGTGAGAAATTTATTCATGTCTACCCGAGAAAGTAAGACACACACTGGTGATAGTTGTTTTTCTGAAAGCGCAAAAAACAAAAAGTCAAAAAACCTTCATTCATATTTGACAATATTAAGAAATACCAGTAGGTATTATAAGCCACTTATTACCCTGTCACTCTAATTAGATTCATGTAGTTTCTCAGGTGTCTTCTCTTAATGTTTAACCTTAGAAAGTATAACGTTCCTTTGGAATGAGTTACATGCAATGAATTGATTGTTGGCAGCAATTATTATGCTGGGAAAATCAATTATCTATATTCTGCAGTGTATTAATATAAGATAGTTGAACAAACTATGGAAGCAAAACATATCCCTTTTTGACTTATTCACAGCATAGGAGGAATAAATTGCAATGTGATTAAAAAAACACAGCGAGAAGATGGGACATTCTCTTCTGGATTTTGGCCAGTAATTATAATACTGTCATATACTGGCGCTAGAGGACATGAAATGATACCCTAAATCCAAAATGAGTTTGATTGTCCAGTCCTTCTAGTTGTGCTCCCATATATAGGAGACACCAGATCAAAGTAATCCCGGCAAAGTGAACACCTCATTACAAGGGGCTCTTTGCTCCTGGATGAAGGGATGCACCTCACCTTTAGTAGAATGCTTTATGTATAAGAAAATTGCATTCCCCGTTTTCCTTTTAGCCTTAAGCAGAAACTGTTTATGTAAATTGCATTTTACTTCAACATAACGGTTATTCATAAATGTGCCAATACTTTTGTGGTACTATCTCTCTGTCCAAATTTGCAATTTTGATCTCATCATTTTTGGAATGTTCTAAAGTTGTAAGCAGCAACATAATCCTTTGTCGAAATATTGTAAAAATGGAGCCAGCAAGACATTCTCTAACTTTAATCTCAATATTCACAAAGCACACCAATTTTATACTAAATCTTGGCAATGTAATATTTAAGGATTTAATCCATGCATTTAGCTATACACACACATAGATAGATAGATAGATAGATAGATAGATAGATAGATAGATAGATAATTATAGATATAGATATAGTTGTAGACATAGATATAGATATATACCACCTGTTTTATTCCCAGGAAAAGTCAGGACTCACTACTAGTGCTTCATGTTTGTGATGCCACATAATTAGTTTGTCTTCAATAACTGGAAAAGGTAAATTTAAATTCAAAGCATGTCGTGTGAAACGAATAAAGTTTTTGATGTGTTTGATTTACAAATGAATGCTTTTACGGCCTTAAGAATGATTATTCATAAAAAAATCTCGCAAATAGTTTGTTTTCTAAGCGGCCTAAATTTAATGAAAGGAAACTCAAGTTTCTTTGTCTTTCTCATTTTAAACCTAATTTCAGTTTAATACTTTAAAGACACTCCATCCCTCTTTGAATGAACAAGAAAAGATGCCTTCATGTCCCTTTAGATAAACAGTGTTGAAATAAGTCATAAACTATCTCCTGTTTTTCTTCTGAAAATGCCTGTAATTTGTGTATTAAGAAAATCAGTACTTACCGGATGTGCATCAAAGAACTCAAAAGTTAATGAGTTGAATATCTTCCAAGTTCTTCAATATTCTTTTGTTTCTCCAAAGGAAGGATAATCTTTGAGACATCTGGTCTGGAAGTAATTCTTCATTGGTTTTCTGACAGAATTTTTCTCCTCACAGGAAGTGCATATATTTCCCTGTCTACCAGAATGCAAGAAGGTAAGCATGTTCCCAATGTCCTTTGAAAAGAACACTTCAAATGGTTCCCATCATATTATGTTTAGCATTCTCAGTATGCAAAACTCTGTGGGGGAGATTCAATGGGATGGAGTTCAGAATTGAGACATTCTGATAATTGTACAGTGGAATTTTGAATTCGTACTATTGAGACATAAGATTGCAAGTAAATGCCTTGGCCTCAATGCACCTTCCCTGTCAACAGAGGACAGCGTGAATATTGCAAAACAGTAACCGCAAAAAGTCCTTCGATTAATGGAAAAATGTTTCCCAAATTAGGCCTAAGAATTCACATATGGGAACTGAAATGAATTTGCTTATTATTTCTATGATAATATCAAAAGGCATAGTTATCATTTTTGTCATCACAGAAGGGAATTTGAAATTAATGCATAAGTTGTAATTGGAAGAGAAGGGAAAGAATTACATTTTCTCAAAAATATACCAGATTTGCTTAGATATTTTTCTTTGCAGGTGAATCTCTGGATCCTGAAAGGTTACTGCAATGCCCCTATGATAAGAGTCACAAGATCAGGGCCTGCCGATTCCCGTACCATCTGGTGAAATGCAGAAAGGTAGGGTTGCATTTCAAAATGAGGAGTTTGTCATACTTTACTATAAACATGAATTTGAAGCTTGATATTTGACTAAATGTACTAAATATGTGTCAATGGAATAATAGACTACCTGGGTAGATGTAGTATACACATATTTGTATTTGCTCTTGTAATCTGATCTTTGTGTAGTGCAGATAAGAAATAGCAGTGCAAATTGTTTACAGAACTCTAGGATGAGTAGAACATTGCAAGATGTTTTCTGTAGGACAGTCATTTCAGTCTGAGTGTAGCGACTTTATACTTGTTTCCTTGTTCACACTTAACTACTCTAAATCAGCAATTTAGTAAAGTTTCTAAAAATTAAGACAGATGCATTGCCTAATGGCAGGACATAATTCCTGAACCATGTTACTTTTCAGTAAACCTAGTGAACCTGAATTGATGATAACGAAGATGTGTCTTCCCTGTTTTGTATATTTTGGTGTATTTTTTGTAATGATACCACGACAGTTATTTTCACATTAGAACAAGAAATCTTTCAAATGCTCAAATAGTTATCTATCCGAATTCAATTGTTTGTGTTAAAAAACATTGCTCTGGGCAGAAAACAATCTTCCCTTTGTTATGCTTTTCAAAGGATGCTCACTGATTATATATACACGTGTGCACAGAAAGACACATACATATGCATATTCATGCTCATATGTTTTCAAATATTCTTATATCTAAATGCGAATATATACAAATTAAACTGTACATGCACATGGTATCACACACATGCACCAAGACACACAATGAGGGCATTTCCAATTGTGTTTTTGATCAATGTGTCTTACCCATTCATGTAGCATATATTAATAAATGCCTTTTTACTGAATAAGATGTCATGATTCTGAATGTTTTTAGATGCCAAAGTTATGTTTTAAGTATCCAGCATTTTGCTGCTGTGTCAGACCTCCAATCTTGTCATGACGAGTTTAAATCAAAGTACTTTTATGCGAAGAGAGTATGAGATATAGAGTCTGAGAGAATCTTATCCACCTCCAGCCCCTAAAAATTGTAAGAAACAGATTGAAGAAGAGTTGAGGTTGTACTAGCCCATCCTCTTGTGCTAGACTGGTGTTAGTACAGCACACAAGCCCAAGGTAAAACCACAAGTCAAGCATAAAAACAGCAACCCTTTCCTTATCCCCCAATAATTTGTACTATTTTTATTTTTTACATCCTGGTTCAATAGAATCATCCGGACATTGCTGCCAAATTGGCTACTTGTCCCTTCAATGCTCGGCACTTGGTGCCGCGCGATCAACTCAGTAAACATATAGCAACATGTGAAGACCAAAGTTGCATTGAGGATGATATAGGTAAGCTTGATACACGAAACAGAAATCAGATCTGATTCAGATTCAGTCTGTTACATATTGTGATTCCATTTTCCTTATTTTCCTTCTTGCAGTTACTATGACTTGGTCCCAACCCCAAGAGAAGAAATCTGGAAATACAGGGCATCGCCTTTCTTCTGAGGAAGACTGGGATAAAGGTAAAGAGCTTGATTAAATTTTGAGTTAGTGCTGTAACTGAATGCCAGTTTAGAGATAGATGCAAATAATAGTAAACTCTTTAGCTCAACATGAAATTTAATGTATGCTAACATAGGTAAAGCTATTATGCTCATCCTCATATATGAAGACATGCATTCAGAAATGATTTCTTTAAAGAATATATATAAAACAGGGTTGTCCATCTATAGTTTAGGACTCTTACTTTTCCATGTTTATTATCCACTTAAATCATTGATATATTAGGTCCTTAAGGTGGTTATTATTTCATTAATACCTATGTCTTTCCTTGGCCATGTAAATGTTAGAGAAAATGTCATATATACCCTGGAGACAATATCCATTTTTCTGTTTGCCAGAATCCTTGGAAAACCCTAGCCCAACTTTTGTTTGGGGCAGAGGAGAGTCTTCTAGCCAAAACAGGTAAGAAAATGACATTATCACTTTGGCAAAGATCTATTTCTTAGAAATAAAGGAAACAATTATGATAGGTGGAAGAGCTGCCTTTTTCTTTTAGGAATAAAAAAATTTCCTCTTTTCAGAGAAATATTCAAATTGCTGTCTGAACGGTGATTGGTGAAAGCATGCATGTGTAAATCTGCAATTACTTCATGATCTTAAAACATTTCTAGGGGCTGGGGATATGGCCTAGTGACAAGAGTGCCTGCCTCGGGTACACAAGGCCCTAGGTTCGATTCCCCAGCACCACACATACAGAAAACGGCCAGAAGCGGCGCTGTGGCTCAAGTGGCAGACTGCTAGCCTTGAGCGGGAAGAAGCCAGGGACAGTGCTCAGGCCCTGATTCCACGGCCCAAGACAGGCAAAAACGAAACAAACAAACAAATAAACAAAAACACATTTCCAAACAAATTCATTGATATCTATGGAAAGTCATACTCAAAATGGTCTCGGAGTACCATTCAATATTGAGAAAATGTTACAGATATGACAGTATGTCAGAGCCACCGTTCACTTTTCAATGACATACGTTTCGATTTAATTTTATTCACAGAAATAACAAATGAGCGGCTGAAATTCCTCTTCATGTAAGTAGCTACTAAAATCATAAGGAGATTAATTTGATTAAATGTAGTAAAAAGCAACTATACAGATACATTGTGTTATTTGGGTTTGTGTGTTATATGCCCTTTGCCCAACAAGAATAGCAATAAATGCATCATGTGTGTTTACAGCCTGTTTTCATTTTTCAATATTTTCTTGCAAACCTTCACCAAATATTTGTGAAAAGGCCTCCTTTACATGGATCTGTGATACCTTGAATATTCTGTGTAAAAATCACACCAGATGTTCGCCCAAGTATACAGTTTGTAAGGCAAGGATAACTTCCAATTTAGATTTTTGAAAGATGTCTATATGTGATTACAGAGTAAAAGGAAGTGTGTTGTTCCCTGCTGTCACTTTCATATTCAACAAAATAACTTGGGAGACCAGAAGAAAAAGTTTCTGTGGACTCTGTGGATTGATGAGACAACCTGAGAAAATTTAGGAGGCTTATAGTTATATTTTCCTTTTATCCCATACTAAGTCACTTTCCACAAAAATAATGCCTCCTTTTTTCATTTATGGGTTGTATCTCATCTAAGATAGAGAATTTTGGATGAAATATTATGACTTGGATCTCAAATCTTAGGATAATCATTTCTCATGTAGTCCACAATATTTACTATTTTTGTTATAAGACTTGGGCACATTTCATATTTTGTGTCCCTGTCATGTGACACTGATTATACTTGCATAGGTGAGACATAAACAAACTGTTCTATTACTTAGATGAAACTTATTATGTTACCTAAACTAAGGTTAGAAGAAATGTACCTGTTTCATGATCATAATGGATTCTCTGGGTATTAACGTGTTCACCTACCTTCAAGTGATTTGAAACCCATAGAGTTTCATACCATAAGTCAACAGCAGTTGCCCATTGGTCCATTTCTGCGTATATGGAAGTTGAAAAAAGCAAGAAATTCTTTCAGAATAATAGGCAGTTGTTCAGTTTTGCATATCTGTACAACAACTATGTAATTTTCTATTGTTCTTAGGCAGAATCAGAAATGTATATTATCACACCTTCCACCATAATGCAAAGATCTTTTTTCTATTTTCCTTTGCAGAAATAATCCGGAGGCCTACTATTTGAGGACTACATATTTTTCCTTGTCTTGCTAATGACATGAAATAATAAATATTACTTTCGGCACGTTGAATGCGTTTTCATTTCCACTAGCTTTTAAAACTTACTAATTTGGTTAGCTTGTATATTGTTTGTAATGAACGCTGACATCAATGTTAGGGTGAAATCCTTTACTGAAATATACCTTTTCAATTTCTCTAAGAAGCATATTTAGATTTTACGAGAAGAACGATGATCATGAAATGAAAATCTGGATACATAAACATGTATAAAATTATTCTATATCTTTTTTCAGTTAGATTTGAATGTGAAAAACGCTTTTTTGTCAATGATCTCCCCCTTGCATTAAAAATATTATTACAATTACCTCTTTTAGTAGAGAATTTAAATTTATATGGTCCAACATATGGGTGAGCCACAAAACTACTGCTTGATTGTGTGTGTACGTGTGTGTGTGTATGTGTGTGTGTGTGTGTTTGTGTCTTTGTTGGTACTATTTAATTTATAATTTGTAATTAAATTTTATTGACACGGTGATGCAAATGAGTTACCATTACATAATAAAGCATTGAGTACATTTCTTGTCATTTTAGTTACAACCTCCCCCATTTTTCAGTATCTTTCAAAGGTCAGATATCCATATATACAAGATCCAGTGTTCCAAACTCATATCCAGTCACCACAGGAGGACTCCACCGGTTTTTCACGTAGTATATTAAACATAAGGACAATGATAAAATCCTCCTGTTCCCATGTCTTGCAGATATGATGTGACATCACTGGCAAAACCATATAGAAATATTATTTGAGAAGAAGTTTTATACTTTACAGACAACAAGCCTATGCCCCACCCAAGTGATAAAATATTTAAAATAACTCATGCGCCCTAGACGATTTATATGGCCATTGATAGCAGGCATTGTACACTTTATTTTCTTAGTTGCCTCTGCTGCACCAGCTACTGTGTGTTTGACACAAAGTATGCAAACGTCTCACTATGTTAATCAGCTTGCTCATAACAGTATGCAAGCCCTGCACGTGCAATCATTGAAATAATTCATTTTTTTTTTTTTTTTTTTTTTTTTTTTTGGCCAGTCCTGGGCCTTGGACTCAGGGCCTGAGCACTGTCCCTGGCTTCTTCCCGCTCAAGGCTAGCACTCTGCCACTTGAGCCACAGCGCCGCTTCTGGCCGTTTTCTGCATATGTGGTGCTGGGGAATCGAACCTAGGGCCTCGTGTATCCGAGGCAGGCACTCTTGCCACTCGGCTATATCCCCAGCCCCGAAATCATTCATTTTTACCACCGGGTTTTCAATGTTCAGCAGAAAAGAAGTTATCAAAGAAAGTCCTCCATTGGCTTGTCCAATAGAATGGGCCCGTCTCCAACCTACTCCTTGGAAGTTCATGAATGGTCTTAGTACGAGCTAGCCATATTCCACTATGAATGGGAGCACCCTACTACTGACCAACCACGTAGACTGACTAAGAAGCACCTTTGTCACTTTAAATCTCACTCCTAAGGATAGGCTCACAGGCCATGCTATATTCTTATTTATTTATTCATTTTTTGGTTTTTAACCATTAGTTAAAGAGATTTTATAAATATTGTGTCACCTTCAACTAAAGTGTTATGTAGACACCATACTTAAAATCATTCCAAGGTTCCAAGGAGGCCCGAATTTCCTTTTCCTTTACAAGGGTTCCTATATGTGCAGTGGGATAAGATGTTGATTTTATGAAAACAATTTAGAGGTCATAATAATTTCTGGTGAGAAAAATATTGAGCTACAATGCAAAATGAAGTCTCAAGGGAAGAGATGGTTCCATACTTGGTTTAAGTGGTCTCTGTACCTAAATATACACATTTTGGGTACTGCTGATCCCCTTGCTATTTTATTGTTGGGACATACAATATACATTATATTACTGGAACCATTCAATACATAATAGCTCGGTTAAACTCCTCTTGGTCAGCCAAATTTGCTCCAAGGGCAGACTGTAACAGAGTTCTTACGTATGCCCTGGATGGGGAGAAGGCGATGGTGATATTTATGTACTGCTTGGGTGCCCGGCATTTGTTTTTCCTGCCAACAAATGGGCCACTTAATGGCTCACTGACCTAATCAGAAAAGGAGAGTTATTACTGAAATTTCTCCCCACTGTAAAAACGGGAAGCATTGTGTTACAAATTTCAGATCTAATTTGAATGACTCTGCCTGCCGGGCCAGCTGGCAGGGGAGCAGGAATCCTGACTGAGGGGCGGCGGGGATAAGGAAAAGGAAAAATAAGGCAAGAGAAAAAAGACAAGAGACAAAGACGGGGTACGGGAGGTCTGCAGCCATAAGGTTGAACCTCAAGACTGCAGCAACAGTTTATTCCAACTCCCAGCTTATATGCAGTTTTGGAACCAGGGAATGGCATAGGATTGTAAAAATTCCAGAACATAAAGAGGCTTTGAAGTTTGCAACATTTGATTACAGTAGACACAGGACAAGGTTGATTAACATAGGTATCTACTCCAGCGGACATAGCAAGGTGGGGACATAGCAAAGCAATTCCGGATAGTGGCTGTGAACAAATGTCCTTGCCTTTAGCATATCCTGGCGGTAACAGCACAGCCAGAGGTGATAATGAACCTAGGTGCAGGTTTGGCTCCCGACATCTTGGCGACATCTGCACAGCCAGAGGTCAGGATGAGCTTAGCTGCTAGCTCGGCTCCCGACAGTTCCCCCGTCTTTTTATTAAAAGAAGCGAACCCGCCTGTCTTAGGTGGGGTGGGTACCTCAGCCTGCCTTACCCATCTTAGGGAACAACTTCAGAGCAGTGCTGAAGGCCCTGTCTTAGGTCGGTCTAAGGCTGGCACCGCCTCATACCCGTCTCTGGCTGCGGTTCCTCTCGGGGGAAATTCATTTACTTGGAGCTTGACCTTATGCAGCTGGCTGGCTAAACTCATGAAAGAGTTTTGCAATATGCGTACAATGCAAGGAAGACATAGGCAAGCCATCAGCAAAAGTATCCCTGGGCCGAGCAATGTCATTAGCAGCCCCTTAACATTAGATAAGGAAGGGACATACTGTTGAAGTTGTTCAAACAGTTCTTTTGCTGTTTCTGCCACTTAAAGTCCAAAGGTGGAGCTTGTTCTAGTCTGGCTAATGGTCTATGGAGTTGAAAGAGATCTAAGGACAAGTTATTATGGTGCCAAATACCATTTAGATGTGCTACAACTTGTTCCCAAGGATAGCTCGACCCATTATACTTATGGAGGGTCACACAAATAAAGTCAAACCCAGCATGACAGTGTACCCATTGCAAAGTTTGTAAGGCACGAATTTGTTCTCCCAGTGACAACACAGATTCATATAATGCTTCTAACTTTTGTTCTACCTTATCATCAATCCTGCCTTGAAAGTGCAGGGCTTGCGTGGTATTATGAGCAAGCTGATTAACATGGTGAGCTGTCTGCACATTTTGTGTTAAAGCCACAGTAGCCGCTGCAGCAGAGGCAGCTAAAGCAATAAAGGCTAAAATTCCTGCTATTAATAGCCCTACAAATCGTCTAGGGCACATAAGTTCTTTTAAATGTTTTAACACTTGAATACCTGTTTCTTTATACCAAGCTTCAGATAAGTTTACAGGAAGCATAACAAATGGTGGTTGCTTAATAATAATTACAGAATCAGTAAGACAACTATACAAGCCATTTGTAAAAGAACAGTTAGTGCAGGTAACATTGAAATACATGGCTCCTATAGAAATATTAAAAGGTCCATACATAATAGCATAAGGGGGTGTTACACAACTCATAATATTTTTTAAAGAAGTAGACGTGGGCCAGGAGATATTGTTTAGGGAAGCCACTAACATCAAGACATGGCGTTGAGGGCGTCCATTCATCCACCACAGACCTGGGTTGAACATGTTGGTGAGATTAGCTCCAGACCAGTCCATCAGCTGAGAATTAGTTCCTGAAATATTGGTTATAAAAGGGTGATCGTGTCTACACTTTACGGGGTGCAGTTCTCCCGTGGATTCTACTATTTGAGAGGAGTTGATGCAGCGAGGTATCATGAAGGACGAGGTAGAATTGGCATGTACAGGAAACCCAGTAGGCAATGAAGTCATTTGTATATTATATACTTGGCTATTATCAGGAATCCAAATTCTATGATTTATGGATTTCATTACAGTACAGCCTGGAATATAACTGTTGGAGTCAGTTGTAAAGCATAAAGGGGTTCCAGTGCCAGAAGCTGTAAAGTCTCCAATCTTAACGTGCTGGACAAAAGGGTCTGGAGCTGTACCATACGCTGATCTGTTGACATGGACAAACACCTCAGCTCCCTCCCAGGTCGCAGGGTGCACAATCTGTGGATCTGGCACGTAAGCCCAGTGGGTCAGCACTTGTACCGTTCTGATGAGTTTCCACAATCCGAACACAGCACACAGGTAGCCAGCGGGCATCATTTTCATCCTGTCAAAAAACACAGCCATGTCCTCGACCCCATGTCAATACCGGATCGGGCCCGTGCCAAGCACTTGTTAAAGGATCTTTCCACTTAACTTGAGCAAAAGCTCTTTGCTCTCTCTTTTCCCAGAACCGCTGTGCTGCGGAGTGGCCATTGCAATCCAAATTTAAAAAATTTAGTATGAATAAAGTATAAGAAAGTATATTAACAGGAGAGAAGGGGTATAGTTTCCCCCCCTTTTAATTTAGAAATTTGGTGTTTTAACAAACCGTTGGCCCGTTCGACAATTCCTTGACCATGAGGGTTATAGGGAATTCTTGTAGAGTGAACAATTTGGTAAGATTTGCAAAAAGTTTGAAAAGCTCGTCCAACATATCCCGGACCATTATCAGTTTTAATTTGTTTAGGAAGTCCCATAGTAGCAAAGCAGCGTAAGGCATGGGAGATACAATGTTTGCCAGCTTCCCCGCTAAGAGGAGTAGCCATAATAAAATTAGAGTAAGTATCTATTGTAACATGGACAAAGCGGAGCTGTCTAAAAGAGAGGATGTGGGTAACATCCATTTGCCACACATGGTTAGCCTCTAAGCCTCGAGGATTAATGCCATTGGCGGGCACAGGCAGGAAGCTAGCACAGTTGGGACAAGTTTTTACAATTTGACGAGCTGCCTCATGAGTAATATGAAATTGCTGACGTAAGGCACGACTGTTTTGATGGTGGGCAGCATGTGATTGCTTTGCCAAGTCAATTTGAGAAAGAAAAATTTGGGTAGCCTCATCCGTAATAGCATTGTCCTCACTCAATGGTAAGAAGAGGCAAAGTGAAGTAATTTGTTGGAGGGACAATGATGTGAAATTGTGCCCACAAAATTGGCCCAAGCAATGGCTCAGGAATCACAATGAGTATAAAGCCATTTTTGCTGTTGTAAAGTATAGGGGATATAAATAACCTGTGGATCTCGTCCAAGATACTTACAAGATTCCACACGGCACATATGGACTAAGGTGGCTACCAATTTATAATAAGGAATTAATACTTTTGAAGGAGTAGCAGGCAAGGAAAACCACAAAAGGGGGTCCCTTCTGCCAAAGGACCGCTGTTGGAGAATGAGATATAGTTAAAATATAAGCTTTCCAAGAGGCTGAGTAATCTATATAATTTACATGTTGGGAAGAAATGGCAGAATTTACTATGCTCAAGGCTTTTGCTGCTTTAGTTGTCATTTTTCTGGGAGATGTAGGGTCCGGGTCCCCCTTCAACAGACCAAACAGAAGGAAAATTTTGGCGAGTAGAAGAGAGAGCCCATGCTACAAAGCTTTGACGCAAGGTGGGGCTGTTCGCCATGCCTTGGGGTAACACTAGCCAATGGTACCTTTTCATGGGTTCTTTAAAATTTGTAGAGGGGAAACTAAATGCAAAGCGTTTGTAATCTTGAGGAGCAAGAGGTATGGTATAAAAACAATCTTTTAAGTCAATTATAATTTTGTATGTATTTTGAGGAATTGCCATAGGAGAGGGCAAGCCCGGTTGTAATGCCCGCATAAGTTCCATGGTGGCATTCACTCGCCGGAGATCCTGTAGGAGTCTCCATTTGCCAGATTTCTTTTTAACAACAAAAATAGGCGAATTCCATGGGGAAGTATTAGGAGCAATGTGGCCCAAGTCCAGCTGTTCCTGCACCAGCTGTTGGGCAACAACAATCTTTTCAATTGATAGGGGCCACTGATCCACCCACACCGGAGTGTCTGATAACCATGTGATAGGATCGGCATGAGGGACAGGACGAGCAGCAACCCCCGTTAAAAATATCCCAGCCCTTGTCTAGGAGGTCGGGGCTGAGGTTGAATGGGTTCTCTAATTTCTTGTTGATCGCTTCCCAATCCTCCTGAAGGCAGTACCCCTTGACTTAGGAGTTGACGAATGACTGCGTCACTAGGGCTAAACAAATAAACTCCCATCTTTTCCATAATATCTCTGCCCCACAAATTTATGGGCAAATGATCTGGAAAGTCCCAAAATGCCCCTCACCATCTCTCCAGTTAAGGATGGCACTGCTTTGTTGGGTGCCTGCAGCATGGCCAATCCCCTACAAGGATGTCAGAGACGCAGTAAGAGGCCAGTTGTAAGGCCAATGTCTCTTGGCTATCACAGACACATCTGCTCCTATATCTAACAGACCTCGGAAGGGCTTTTCTTGTATATAAATTGTAAGCTCAGGCTTTCCCATTTTATGTTTTGAACCCAAAATATGTCTGAGGATCCAAAACTCCTTTTTCCCCTTTTAATAGATCAAACAAGGGTTTTAATTCAGCTGTGGACAATTTAAGATAAGGGCGAAGCCAATTAATATCTCCCAGAAATTTTTGAAAATCATGTAAAGTACGCAAATGAGAAGTCTTAACCTGTAATTTCTGACTAGTAAAATAATAAGGACCCAAAATATGACCAAGAGGGATTTTTATTTTTCTCTGCCTGGGCTGGCTTTGAACTATCCAAAGAGTCTTAGCCATAAAAGCCCTTTTTATTTCCAATTAGAGCAACAGGAGAACAAAAGGAGTAGAGTTTACCTGTAAGTTGCTAAAAATTGACCAACAAGTAGTTGCCAGAGTTTTGCTGTAACACTTAAAGAACAGCTGACTGAATTGGATCCATGTGCCATTAAATCAAATCATATTATTTAACCTTACCTTATTGGCACGTAAAACAGAAAACAAATGAATAACAATAAAAGTCTCAGCTTCAGTGGATCTGAAGTGGCTGTGTCTTCCATCCCAAATTAGCAGGCCAGCAGGAGAGATGGTTTGCATCTGGATAATTCTGTAGTAGAGTTCCCTGGATAGGCTGTAACATTTTCTGCTTGTTGCCTGCAAATTTCTACACAGACTGGTTAAGGGCATTCTTAAACAGATTTTAGAAGGCTTGGGCCTTTAACCATCTTTCTAGTCACAAAATCCACACAGATTGAAGGCTAACCAAGTCTGCTCTCTGTAGCAGTTTCTGAATCACAAACAACTCCCAGTTTGGGAGCCGACTGTGGAGGCAGCTTTCTGTAGCCATAGACTGCCACGGTCCACTCAGCTAGCACACATGTCAACCTGTATCCTCTAAAGCAAAATGTTAATTTTGGGGTCCGGAAAATTTAGGTTAATAGTCACACCTGTGCAGTTATTTCGAAATGACTCTGGTCCCTTGATCTTAAAGAGTTTGAGAGCACCGCGAAAAAAGAGAAAAAAAATGGAGAAGCAAAATCTTAAGTCTATACCAAAGAATTGTCAGGATTAGGTGTACACTTGACTCTTAGCATAGATAGACATAAAGAATAACACACTGGTTGTACATCATTGCACTTATATCACGTGCTGTATATTAAAACCTTTTGGAGTTTTTCTTAGACACATTTGTTTGCTCCCAAACATATCAGTTTAGGCTTAAAACCTGTTTTTTGTTTTGTTTTTAAGTTTTACCAACACATAGACATAGACATAGACACACATACACATACAGACAATGTGCACACGTTTTGGAGCGCGCTTAGAATTGTTCTTTAATTGGCCATGTAAGTTCTTTTGGAATTCAGTGGCAAATGATATTATTTTGCCTATATTCTAGAACCACGTGGTTAGATAGTAAACAAAAAAAAATCTTTTCAGCAAACCAAAATTTTCAGATCATCTGAGAAGCCAAATTTTGAGAAACCAGTTTAGCTCACAAAGGGAGCATATGGGAGACAGGGTATGAACACAGACAGTGAGCTCACAGTAAGACACCTTCATCTTCTAGCATTTGAATTGTAAGGCACCTTTGAAATGCAAGGCCACAGGACTCCAAGTCTCTGCCCAGCCTCCAGGAATTTGGCATGCTTGTCACCTGGGGGATGGGCAGGCTTTCACTCCAACCAGTCCTATTGTCTACCATGTGCTCAATGCTAGAGAAAGCTTATGATTTAGCCAAACAAGCAGAATTTCACTAAATCTCCAAAACTTAACCATCAATAACAAGAATAGAAAACCTTTCTTTGAGTCTTTTAAAGCAGATGTTAAACAAATATCCATACCCGTCCTATGTCACAGGCAGAGTTTAGAGGGAGGCAGAAAAAGAGATAGAGAGAACTTCATCTGCCTGAGCACTCATAGAAGTTAGGTAAGTCCTGCAAAATATTCCAAATATATAAGATTGGGCTCAAACTTGAGCAGCTTTCCTGAAACAATTTAGACTTGAGGAGCAACCAGCTGAGCTGAAATAGAGATCAGTTGTCTCCAAGCACCCACAATTGCTGATCTCTTTGACCTAGCCCAGTGGATTTATGGAAAATGTAAGCTCCAGTCTAATGGTCACTCACCCTGGTTGGGGTTTTAAATCTGTCCTGGTGGATGGAAATAGAGCGCTGGGTCAGGACAAGTTACCTTAGTGGTGTTAGCATTTCCCTAGCCTCAGGTCCCTTCCCCCTGCTAGCAGCCTGCACCTAGGAGAGCTGTAAGTCTGCCAGGACTGTCTGCGGGGCTCACCAGTATCTCCTGTTAAAGGAGTTTGTTGTTCTGGATGAAGCTGTGATAATAGAGCTATAAATGATTTTAACATATTCTCAACATAGGTCAATCTATCTTTAATAGGCTTATTGAATAATTTCTCCTCAGAGTCTGAGCCATCTGAGTCTTCCTTAATGTCTAGCTCAGTGGGTTCAGGTCTTGTTAATTTTCTCAGCTCTTCCCAGGCAGCAGCATACCCTCCCGGAGCTGGGCAACACTCATCAGGTCCCTGTTCAGTTTCTCCAATCGACTGATCGAACTTAATCTATTCATGGCTAAGATCTAAGCAATCTCGGACCAGAAACCAAAGAATAATAGCATCCACTGAGGTTTTCTCAGGGCCAGTTGCATCACAATGTTCCCTTTTTTATTATTTATTTTTTATTTTTTAATTTTTTTTTCAATTTTCTAGCAAGTTTCTAAGTTATTGGTTCCTTCCTCCAGGAACTGGGGGCATGCTTCCTCAATAAAGTAAAAGAAACGTTCTAAGTCACTTTGGCCAACTTTCACTGCCCGGGCATTAAGCATGCCTTTGGGGGCCTGCATGTATAGCATGCGGCTATTACCTTGTCCCATAATTTATTACTCCCGACAATACACTCTCCTCCCGCTCTCCTTCCCAAGTATTCGGACGTCCTTACCTGAGCAGGGGTCACCCGCCGTCGATCCCAGGCCTTCAAGTCTCTGTTCGGGCACCAAACCTGCTGGGACAGCCGGCAGGGGAGCAGGAATCCTGACTGAGGGGCGGCGGGGATAAGGAAAAGGAAAAATAAGGCAAGAGAAAAAAGACAAGAGACAAAGATGGGGTACAGGAGGTATGCAGCCATAAGGTTGAACCTCAAGACTGCAGCAACAGTTTATTCCAACTCCCAGCTTATATGCAGTTTTGGAACCAGGGAATAGCATAGGATTGTAAAAATTCCAGAACATAAAGAGGCTTTGAAGTTTGCAACATTTGATTACAGTAGACACAGGACAAGGTTGATTAACATAGGTATCTACTCCAGCGGACATAGCAAGGTGGGGACATAGCAAAGCAATTCCGGATAGTGGCTGTGAACAAATGTCCTAGCCTTTAGCATATCCTGGCGGTAACAGCACAGCCAGAGGTGATAATGAACCTAGGTGCAGGTTTGGCTTCCGAAATCTTGGCGACATCTGCATAGTCAGAGGTCAGGATGAGCTTAGCTTCTAGCTCAGCTCCCGACAACTCTGGCCGCCAGATTTCAGTAAGCTGGCAGAGGAGCCAGCCCCTGGCCTCACAGAAAAATTTTGGAGCAGCTCCTTCTTTCCCCTAACCTCAAGCATATCCCCCAACAACCTGCAGCAACAATCAGTTTCAAGACTCCTCTGAGCAACAAAAGAAAGTGCAGGACTGGATCTCTGTTCCTCTACCTGCACAATTCTGACTTCTGAAATGGGATTTCAGACCCTCCCTACAGGAGTCATTGGCCCACTTCCAAGGGAATCTGTTGGCTTATTGTTAGGCTGCAGCAGCTCTGCACTGAGGGGCTTACCTATTATTCAAGGAGTGATCGATCAGGACTCTAATGGAGAAATAAAAATCATGGCTTCAGTGCTTGCTAGTGTTACCACTATCCCGGCAGCTCATTCTTGTTCCTTTAAGTTGTCGGTGCCTCAGTTACTACAAACCCTAGGGGATAAAGGAATTTTTTGATCTTCTGACAATTTTTGGGTTCAAAACATAAAATGGGAATGGCCCGGGAATAACTCCTTCTCATATTTTGAGATATCAATATGTTGAGACTACCTCTTGGGCTGTAAAAACCCAATCTTCTCAAGTCACTTCGATCCGTTTATCTAAGAGGTTAGCAATATTTCCCATTGACCACTGGTTCAAATATAGGTCTATGGCACATAGAACAAGTTATATTCAAATGCAAATTACTCACTAACTGGGGCAACAAATGAGCTAATTCCTCCAGTACTCATACCTTAGTGAAAGAGATCAACAAAGAAACATGTGCTTCAATCTTAAAGTGACCTTGGGGTATTCCAAAGGATATGAAACTTAGGCAAGACATGGGTGAACGATTGCCAATTTTCCTATTTCTATCCAGTCCCTTCTAGGTTTCTTGGTTACATGTAGCTCCAGTATTCATATAGCTGGCCTCCACACACATACATGTCTAGCACAATGATGATCAAGTTGTCCACATCCTGGTTGTGGTGGGTAACCTATATTAAACAGGAAGTGCACAGTAAACTAAGCATATCTTAGACATGAGTATGTCCTTTTTGCCACATGGCAAACGTGTGCTCCACAAAGAATAGTACTAGCAATTAGCCACAGTGTTCATAATGATGATAGAAAAAAGGGGGGAAAAAAGATAAAATGTAATGTACCATAAATCAAGAGCTTGTTAAGTTAAAAATAAGAAGGTATGTTATGGAAGGTAAGAAAGAGAGGGAAGGAATGAATGATATAAAGAAGAGGGACAGGGTGTTGAAGCGAAGGAAGACAAGAAGACAGGAAGGAAGACAGGTGGGAAGGGAGCAAAGAGGGAAAGAATGCAGGCAGGGAAGGAGGCAGGGACAGATGGATTGTGGTTTGTATTGACAGTTTGTGGGACAGAGTTAATGGTGGAAGTATGGAGGAAGAAGGGTCCGAAGGTAATCCTGGGGAATGAGAGATTACCATTACATATCTGTAGCTCCTTTGTTGAATATCAACTGACTATAAGAATGCAGATTTATCTCTCCTGCTCTATGAATAGCCTAAACGTGCGATAATTATTCCCTGTGAGGGAGACCACAGTGTCCATGATTCTTTCGGTGTGGCTCACTTCACTTAGTATAATGTTTCCCAAGTGCTTCCATTTCCTTATGAATGGGGCGATGTCATTCTTTCTGATTGAGGCATAAAATTCGAGCGTATATATGTACCACAATATCCTGAGGGGGATCTGTGTTGGTCCCATATTTTAGCTATGACAAATTGTGCTGCGATGAACATTGTTGTGCTGGTGGCTTCAGTGTTTTCTCTTTTTTTGGTATTACGGGAGCTCTATATTAAGCCTTCTGAGGAAGCTCCATAGTGCTTGCCAGAGTAGTTGGACCAGTTTACAATCCCACTAACAATGAAGTAGTGTTCCCTTTTGGCCACATCGCCTCTAAATTATTAATGTTAGTTTTTTTTTTTGTTTTTTTTTTTTGGCCAGTCCTGGGCCTTGGACTCAGGGCCTGAGCACTGTCCCTGGATTCTTTCTGCTCAAGGCTAGCACACTGCCACTTGAGCCATAGCACCGCTTCTGGCCGTTTTCTGTATATGTGGTGCTGGGGAATCGAACGTAGGGCCTTGTGTATCCGAGGCAGGCACTCTTGACACTAGGCTATATCCCCAGCCCAATGTTAGTTTTCTTGATACAGTACTTTCTTACTGGGTTGAGTTGTTGAACACAGAAGATGACGCTGAGAGAAATAAATGCCATATTATGGAAACCAGTTTTATATCACAGTTGTAGTACTTTCTACATGACATGTGTAACCGTAGCCTCTGTTGTTGATGTTCCTCTTGTATCCTCTTCTTGTCTTCATACCTAAACTATTACTATATCTTATCTGAGTACATTGGAAATCATGAATACTGATATTTGAACTAGGAAAGTGAAAGGATATACCAAAATCAAGAGACACATGATAAGAAGACAAATGACTTCAAAAGCAATACTTACAAAACTGTTTTGTGTAAACCACCTCAAGCACTCATGGGGAATGAAGGAAATGGGGCGTGGGGAGGGGAAATGTGGGACTAGTAAAAAAACAAGACAATAAATGTATCCAATGCCTAAGATACGAAACTGTAACCTATCTGGACATCATTTTGACAATAAATAAGAAAAAATTATTTTAAAAATACAGCTTCATTTCTGAGTTTCATATTCCATTTCAGTTTTCTTCAGGGTTTTCTTTATACCAGTACCACCTGTTTTTGTTATGATGGCTATATAATAGATCTTGACACGGCACTTTTAAGAATAACGAAAGGAAGGCAAGAAGACTCCCAAATGGGTAAGATAAGGATTCCACAAGAAATATTGCCAGAATAATCCAGGACATCCAAACAATCAGAAACAACTATTTCCAGAAACTATACTCACTAAAGAATGAATCCTTTAGGGAAACAGGTAGATTTTTACAGAAATATAAACTGTCCAACCTGAGGCAAGAACATATAAATCAATTAAATTACCGCATGAATTATGATGAGATACAGGAAGCAATGAAATTTCTTCCAATATAAAAAAGGCAATCACCGCAGAATTCTATAACACTTTCTAAGAAAGGGGAAAACACCAATATTCTCCTAGTTCTTCCGTGAAGTTGATGCAGATCGAGAAAGCCCAAACCTGTTCCTTGAATCAAATACAATCACAAAACCAGGAAATGATCCCCCAAAAAGATATTTCAAAAAAATCTCACTTAGGAACAAAGATGCACAACTCCTCCACATAATATTACCTAGCACAATCCAAAAACAGATTTTATAAGTCATGCATCATGGGCAACTAGCCTTCATTCCACAACTGGAAGCCTGCTATAGCAGATTCTTAACTTTTAATGCAATTCACCAAATTGACATAGGTAAGATGTAGAATCACATCATTCTTGAAGTGGCTGCTCCAAACCTTCAATGTTATAACACAGCAATAGATTTTCAAAGCCCTGAAGAAAATAGGATTAGAAAGACCCTTTTTAAAACAATGAAAGCCATATATATGAGAACAACTGCAAATGTCATACCAAATGGGAAGAACTAAAACCATTTTCTTGAAAACCAGGAACAAGACAAGGGTAATACCTCTCTCTTCTCCGATTTAATATATTTCTGGAATCCTTAGCCATAGCAAGAAAGCTCCAAATAGGAGGATCCAAATAGGGAGAGAAGATGTGAAACTTTCCTGATTTGCTGATATTATGTTTTTATACCTGAAGGACCCAAATAAATCTCCTGCAATTCCTAGACCTAACAAACCGTTTTACCAAATAGCAGACGGTAATTTGCAACAGTCAAATATTATAACTTGCTAATATATTCATACAAAGGGGATTCAAGAAACGATTCCCTCCAAAACCTACACACCCATCAAAAATTTCGCCATGGATCTAAAAACAGATTACACTGAAGAGGAAATAAAAATGATATTGAAATATATAAACATAACCATCATCATTGGCAGTATCTGATATGCAAATAAAAACAACCCTGAAATAACATGTTTCCAATGTCAGAATGAGTAATTATCTTAACTCAGGCAACAACAAGTGCTGGAGGGAATTCCCAAAAAGAGGAAATGTACTGCTCTGTTGCTGGGAATGTAAACTACTTCAACCACTCTCGAAAACAGAATGTAGATTCTTCAAAAGAACAGCCGTGGCACAGCACATGATTCATTCTGAGCAACAGGATCCAGGATATGACTAGAAAACCTGCACTTCTGTACAATAATAATTTCTCTGACGAGTGGAGTATTTCACATCAGCACAGATATTCTGATGCTTACTACCAAACTAATATGCCTTTGGAGAAAATTCTCTATTAAAGAGTCTCCTGTGTTTGTTGGCCAAAGGATGCCCCTTTGTCATGAGACTCTCCTCCACCCTCCGCCACACATATAGAACCTCCTTGGGGAGACTTGTTTGCCCAGCTGCTCCAGCGAAAGCTTTTCTCAATTAAGTGGGAAGTCAATAATCTATAATAATTAGTCTTGAGGAAATAGTAGCTAGTTAATAAAGTTCTACGTTGAATAATTTGATCCTTTGTTGTAGAGCTGACAAATTGTAGTAGCAACACCCTTCGTAGTAGCAACAACCTTTGAGGTAGCAACATCTGTTACAGTAGTGACATCCACAACTTTGGTGTTTATATGAATATATTTATGCATTAATTTTACTCTTGAAATTGTGAATTGATTTCTAAACCAATATAAACCCTGGCCTTGCTAAATAAAAGTGTGCATTGGACCACTCTCCTTTGCATACCCTGTGTCTTGACTATGGTTAGAAATACACCGGTCCAACAACTGGCTTCCGGATCCAAGGACCTGATAATTGATCCATAGGAGATTGCTGAACTGCGTTTGAGCTCTCTCTAGAGTGTAGGTGAAAGATATTTTGATTGAAAGGAGAGAGGTGAACTGAGTGGTGAGCTCCTGATAGATAAAATGTTACAGGTTTATGGGACAAGCTAAATCTACTCTTTTTTCTAATCTTATTGACCATGTACTGAAACTTAACAGGTCTTGTGTTCACAATTAGATGAGTGCATGCAGGTGGTAATGGAGTATAATCCGTGGTTCCAGGAGGAAGATACTTTAGACTTAGAATTCTGGGAAGGAGTAAACAATAATGTGTAAAAGGCATATCAGTGTGGGGAAAAGGTTCCAGATACATTTTGGTCTAATTGTGCATTAATATGTACAGCTCTAATTATCATGCTTGCGATGCTGTGGTAAGATCAGCTGCTGAACTGGAGGTAGATGTGGAGAAAGCTATGAAGTTTTATAGTTTGTCCAAGGAGGCAAAAACTCAAAGTGGGCAGGAGTTAAAGAGATGGCTACACCTGAGCAATCTCTTGCCAGTTCTGCTAGAGAAAAGGTAGAGCCAAACTACCTATGTTTCTTCAGAAAATGAAGCCACTCTAAATAGCTCAGCAGGGCAGTCAGTGTGCTAAAGAGGCTCTCCATATCTGCCACGGACTTCAGCGGGGATGAGTCTTATAAAGAAAAAATTTTTGCTGCAGCGCCTGCCTTTCCTTTTCTGTTCTTCAGATTCTGACTCTGAGGACTTTGTTCCTCTCCCTCACTATCAACGGTTCCCCATTATTCGACCCCCTTGAGTCGATGGAGATGCTCAGCCCCCTCATTATGAAAGTATCAATATGGTTTATATCACTCAGCTGTGGAAGGCGGTAACCTTATATGCACCACAGGCGCTGAAGTTAAAGAGTTAATGTTGACAACTGTTTCTGCTTATTAAAATTTGGCTCCTGAGGATTGGAAGATTATGTGTAGGGCATTATTAAAACCTCAGGAATATCTATAATGGTTAATGTGGTAGAATGATGTTGCATCTGCCAGAGCAGGCTAAAATGCTCACTACCTAAATGCCGCCCTTCACAAAATACCGCATGATATATGAATAGGCACTGGGGATTATAAGACCCAGAATCAAGTAAATACTCCAAAGGAGATTGACCAGTGGCTGCACGAGATATGTCTAGAGGCATTGGGTTGGGTATGTCCCACAGTAAAAAGGATGGTTCTTAGGCCTGCTTTATTCAACGGGCCTAGGAACCCTACTTTGACTTCATATTGCGCCTTCAGAAAAACATCCATAGAACAGTACAAGGTGCTGCTGTTCACGATCAATTAATTAAATTACTGGCAATTGACAATACTAATGAAGATTGTCAGTCTGCTTATCTACCTGCTAAGGAGATTGGGGAGGTAATTGCATATTTCAAGGCTTGTCGGAATGTATTTTTGGACACTCAAAAGATGAAGCTATTGGGACAGTCTCTGGGTGCCAGTGTGAAAGTACCCAAATCCGGGAAATTAAACTGTTTAGACTGTGGGGACAAGGGCATACTGAAATGAATTGTGTAAAAATGAAACTGGCAAATACAAACTCGCCTAGGAAATTCACTTTCTACAAACGTGGGGTGCATTGGGCCCAAGAATTTTTATCTTAAACTGACATTGGTGGACATATGCTTCTCCTTTCATCGGGAGCAGCACAGGGAGAAAGTACAAGGTGTTCAGGAAAGGGGGCAAAGGGCAAGCCTCATGGTCGCATTCCTATGAACGAGCCTTACCCACCATCTTTTCGTTACAACCAGCCCAGATTGGGAGTGCCACAGTGGACCTTTTCTCAAGCCCATTCTGAACTTTCCCTGCTAATTTCCAGAATTAGAACTTGCATATACGGTCCCTTACCATGGGGGACTTGGGGCCTTCTTCTGGAGCATTCCAGTTTCATTGCTAAATGGGTGTTAGTTGTACCAGGAGTAACTGACTCTGACTACATAGGACAAATTCAAATCCTTAAGACCTCCCCTGTACCTTATGATATTAATTCTGGTGATCATATTGCACAATTGATTTTCTTTGCTTACATATTTATATCAACTTCTGCAAACCCTTATCAAGGAGGTTTTGACAGTATGAAATATCAATGTGTTTTCTGGATTTTCAATGAAGCATACAAACCACCTTGTTGTAAATTTTATATAGGAAAGAGGCATTGCTAGCTACTGGCTAAGACATCACAATAATCAGCCAGATTGAATGGGCCATCGGGGCAGCGTGACACAACCTATCAAATGCAGAATAAAAGGTGTCAGTAGTACACTAGATTGAGTTATTAAGCAAAATCTTGAATATCAGTATATTACTGATGGTGAAGGCCAACATTCCATTTTTGATCCATAATTTTTGTAAGAACCTATTAACGTAAATGTACTAGACATCTTTGAACAGTGGGGAGCTCATTTTGTTTTCCCTTGATGCTCAGATGCATGTCTTTCTCAGTAAGATTACTTAATTGGCAGACAGATTGTCTAGTTTGCCGTGAGCAAAGGCCCTTATCTAAGGAAAAGTTGGCGGCCACAATGCAAGTTGTTGGAGATAAGTTAGCTTCAAATCATATTGAGGTTTCTATCTCTACCTGGAACTCTCCTATTTCTGTTATTAAAAAGAAATCTCACAAATGCAGATTGCTCACGGATTGTCGAGCTCTAAATTCTAGGAATAAGATTTTCTCTGGTGGGGCAAAACTGTAATGTCAAAATGTGTTTACCTAGGGCTCTGCTGCTACTCCGGCATCTTCTCAGAAGTGAATTGGAAATCCTTCATGATTCTGCTTTGATAAGATTGAAGACGTGGAATAATGTCGATACTCTTGTATTTGCTGAAACTCTGTCCATGGACAATGTAAGTATATATTTTGGAGTATGCTACACTTGATGCTTAGAAGAATCTGTTTTTGATAGCTGTATGTTGAAAACCTTTGAACAAGTCTGTTATATTCATGTGGAAAATGGATGTACTTCTACACTATCTCTGTAATCTTATCTGAGTATTTTGGAAACCGTGTATACTTGTATTAGAATTAGGAAATTGAAAGGGAATACCAAAATTGAGATACACAGAGTAAAAAAAGAGAAACAACTAAAAAAGCAATACTTGCAAAACTGTTTGCTTAAAATGCACTGAACACCACAGTGGAGGAATGGAAAGGGGGAGGAAGGAGGAGGGCATGAGGGACAGGGTAACAAACAGTACAAGAAATGTATACAATGCTTAACGTATGAAACTGTAACCTCACTGTATATCAGTTTGATAATAAAAATTTGAAAAAAAAGAACCACATCAGCGGTATCAAAATGCCTGATTTCAAGCTCTATTACAAAAGCATTATTAAAAAAATACAACCTTCCTTTGCCAAAAAGGTGATGCCTGATGAATACAATATGGCAGAACACCTTCAAAGAAACCAGAGACTAGCAGTCAGCTGATATTTGACCAAGGAATGAGAGACATACAATAGAAAAATTATCATCTTCAATTATTGGAAATGGGAAAAAAGGATCACCACAGGAAAAAAAAAAATACAAAGCTTATCCTAGCGTGATAGCAGCACCGATATCAACTCAAAATGGATTAAGATTTCAACATCAAATGTGAATCCTCATAACTATAATAGAACAGAGGAGCAGAGACATCAGGTCTTCCAGGCCTAGGGAGGAACTTCCTGAACAGAGTCTGAGGCACACAACAGATTGATGAAAGATTGGAAAATGGGAGTACATTAAAATAAAAATTTTTGCACAGCTAAGGACATGGTCACGAAAGCAGACAGACAGCCAAACAACAATGTAACAGACAAATATTATAACAGGTTAATGTTTCTCACATACAGGGGACACAAGAAACTAATCCCTCCTAAATCCAACAATTCAATCATGAAGTTCGCCATGGATGTGAAAACAGACTTCACAGAAGAAGAAATAAAAATGGTAATGACACACAGAAGCATAGCAACCATCAATGGAAGTAAATGATATGTAAATATAAACAACACTGAAATATCATCTTCCCCAAGTCAGAATGAGATATATTCTGAACTCAAGCAACAAGTGCTGGAGTTGACTCCCTGAAAGAGGAAATGTACTGAACTGATGTTGGGAATGTAAACTACTACAATCACTCTTGAAAAGAGTATAGAGTATCTTGAAAAGAACACGAAAGGCATAGCACATGTCCCATTCTGAGCCACAGGATCCAGGATATGACGAGAAAACCTGCACATCCACGTTTGTGTTGCACGCTTCAAAAGAGCTAAGAAATGGAAACAAATCCAATGTCCCACTATACATGAGTGGATCCAAGCAAATGGTATCTCTCTACAAGGGAATCCTACACAATGATTAGAAAACATTTGGAAAAAGGTATTCATTGGGACACAAGCCTGGAACATAGAATGGAACATTGGCTTGCTGATATGTCTATGTTAGAAATAAGTAACAGAGACATGATAAAGAAAGCAGGACTCAGGTACCAATTCACGGGGAGACAAGGAACGTGCTTGAGAGAAAGGTATCCAAATGTGACACACAAACACTAATATTTATGTACATAAATTCAGATGGATATCTATATATTACCCAACCTGCAAGGAATTGTTTTATAGTTAATATTACTAGAGGATTTAGAGATTAGATTGACAATAGATATTAAGTATATAATTTTTTGTTTTGGAAAAAATAATGAAAAAGGAAGTTGGTTTGTGCAAGACGACAATGTGAAGGAAAGAGGCAGAAAAATGAGCAAGGACATAAAAGCTGTGAGAAGAAATTTATGCACATTTTTCTCTCACCTCAATACTCCCTCAAAATTTCCTTGATTCCTTGTTAAAAATTTCTTCATCTAACCTTTGTATACATTATTGGTATAATGAAATTTTGGTTAGCGAGTAACTTAAACTCCTATTACCCTAGCAAAAGCACCATAACTGGAAGTCAATATTATCAGTTGATTCTGGAGAATTTTGAGGCTCTCTTTCTAATTCTGATCTGTTACATAGAGATAATGTGCCAAATTTGGTATACAACATCGAAGTTTTTAAACAATTGGAACATTTCAACACTAGTGATACAGAATCATGTGAATATTCACATAAATTTCAGATAATAAGGGATGCCATTTGATTTGATTAAATCTTTTTTTTCAAACCTACTGATAATCAAGACACAAATGTCCTTGGTCAAACAGGGCTGGTAGTAAACAAATTCTTTTGTTTTCTCTTTGAGAATGGCAAAATCAATTTATAAGACACATATTTGAAATCAAGTTCAAAGATATGAAGAAGACATACACAGCTAATAAGGGAGAAAAGAACATGAATCATACTAGAAAATGGAGAGCATAGTCCCAGTTCTCTGATTTACTATGAACCACATAATCATAACTGAGCCTACTTTCCCTGATCTTTTTGTAAAAGTAATGTTTCATGAATGGTCACCACTGAGGAAAAGCGGCCATAATAATGTAGGTACAAAGTTTTGCAAAAATAGTTAAACTTTCAGAACTAGAATGGTCAACATATTCCTTGATAGGTTCCTGTGAACTCTTTGTGTAAAAGTGCATGCTTTTCCAAAGACTGGATCATGGGCAGAACAGAAATGTATAGGAAGAAGGAACTCAGGATCCCAAACTCGCCTAGTTGAAAAGTGTGTGAAAACGACTCTCAGGATTCCACTACTGAAACCTCGCTTACTTGTACAATATCATAGATAAACAATGGACAGGAAGAACAAACAGGACTCCCACTTCCGGGTAGAAGGCAGCATTGAGCACTTCCGTTGTCAAATGCGGAAGTGCTTGTGAATGACATGAGATCATAACCCGGAAGTGACCAATATTAGCCACGTCACAATACTAGTGACCCCACACGGAGGAGACAGGAGTTAAAAGTAACTGTTACTACGGAAAGGTCTACGGTGGAACAGCTTACTTCGTTGAGGGGAGAGCCTTCTTCACTAATTTGGTAAGTACAGTTCTCCTCCAGAGACATCTAACAATCATTTCCCGCGTTTCCTTTCCTCAGTCATCAGTCCCCATCTCGTGTGGACTAACTTTTCACTCTTTGATATACACTGTGACATTTCTGGCTACAAAGGTTCTTTGTAATTCCTTTACCGGAAGTCCCATGAGGTACTCCCTGCTTATTTTTCAAAATACCAAGTATTGTCCAACATATCACATAATCAAAAATGTTATGTTCCTGGAATTGAGAATGTAGCAATTTCCAATGTTTCCGTCTTCAAATTTACTACGATTACTCTCACTTTTATTTAGGTATAACAATGATATTTCTATGGGGTTGTACACTTTTTTCATGCCCACAACAAATTTAATGCTGGAATTTACTAATATTTGAAACAGTTATTATCTGTAGCTATGACTCTCAGTATTGCCCAATGTTCCCTCAATTTATAGGTCATGTTCTGTTAGGTATAATTACCTATAGATTACTTGAGCCATAGTTCAAGTAAGAATACAGGAATATCTAGAAATTATTTTCTGAATTTATATGAGTTCAAACGGGTAATTACCTGTTTGAGACCTGCAAAAGTTGGAAAATTTTGAACTATTTAGTATAGATATCTACCAGTTAGAAAACATTTTCACAAATATGTTGAACACTTGTCATGAATGAAGTCCCTTGAATGTTGGTCTATGACAAAGAAATTAATGATAAAGATTAATATACTTTGTTGACTTCAGTCCTACTGTTACAATTTTGAGATTTCTCCTTATTCCTTTCAAATACAATTGTTGCCTGATTATTTGCCTGCGTTTAAACAGGTGATATACAGCTGGATGAAAATTCATGAGTTTTACCACTAGAATACCTTCTTTCATAGTGCATCTTAGGTTTGCTAATTCAGTCTCAGTGGATGTCATTTTAATCAACAAGACAGGTAATTCATTATTGTCCATGTCCTATTTTTTAATACAGAGCAATTTCCTGTCCCTTGAAATTTTTTTAACAGCACCTGAAACATTTGCACAATTTATAATGATATGCACAATACAAATGGAATTCTCTAAGTCATTTCGATGAATAAATTTTGTTTTTTGCTTTCGAGTATGATTTTGGCTCATAATATGTTGGAGATAAGTCTAGGCCCTTTTCAACAGTTAAAAAGGATGGGGAAGATTTACATTGGTTTGTTGCTTAATTCTTTTGAATTGGTGCTTTCTTAGAAACCCATATGTAAATGTGGCAGGTATGTGAGTCACTGAAAGGGAACCATCTTTCTCAAGTCAGTGTGTATTAAAGACTTGAAATTTGTCAAGGAATTCCTGATGCTGAGTTAAATAGGATACACTATTGGAAATAAGATCTTTCTAGCAATCTATTAAAAATGTTTTACCATTGATTTCGTGGGAACATGATTTATATGTGAGAAATTTATTCATGTCTACCCGAGAAAGTAAGACACACACTGGTGATACTTGTTTTTCTGAAAGCGCCAAAAACAAAAAGTCAAAAAACCTTCATTCATATTTGACAATATTAAGAAATACCAGTAGGTATTATAAGCCACTTATTACCCTGTCACTCTAATTAGATTCATGTAGTTTCTCAGGTGTCTTCTCTTAATGTTTAACCTTAGAAAGTATAATGTTCCCTTGGAATGAGTTACATGCAATGAATTGATTGTTGGCAGCAATTATTATGCTGGGAAAATCAATTATCTATATACTGCTGTGTATTAATATAAGATAGTTGAACAAACTATGGAAGCAAAACATATCCCTTTTTGACTTATTCACAGCATATGAGGAATAAATTGCAATGTGATTAAAAAGCACAGCGAGAAGTTGGGACTTTCTCTTCTGGATTTTGGCCAGTAATTATAATACTGTCATATACTGGCGCTAGAGGACATGAAATGATACCCTAAATCCAAAATGAGTTTGATTGTCCAGTCCTTCTAGTTGTGCTCCCATATATAGGAGACACCAGATCAAAGTAATCCCGGCAAAGTGAACACCTCATTACAAGGGGCTCTTTGCTCCTGGAGGAAGGGATGCACCTCACCTTTAGTAGAATGCTTTATGTATAAGAAAATTGCATTCCCCTTTTTCTTTTTAGCCTTAAGCAGAAACTGTTTATGTTATTTGCATTTTACTTCAACATAACGGTTATTCATAAATGTGCCAATACTTTTGTGGTACTATCTGTCTTTCCAAATTTGCAACTTTGATGTCATCATTTTTAGAATGTTCTAAAGTTGTAAGCAGCAACATAATCCTTTGTCGAAATATTGTAAAAATGGAGCCTCTAATCCTTTGGTACATCACTCTGAAAATAAAGGAAAAAATTGTACAAACAAGAAAAAAAGAGGAAGTAATGTGGTATGAAATAGTTTATGGTCCTAATCTGAATCCTTTAGAAATAATGCCATTGTAGACATGAACGGATTAGATTCAATCAGTTGATCAGAGAAACTGAACAGGGACCTGAGGAGCATCATGAAACCCCCAAGCTTATGCATCTGTTTGGCAAGAGTTGAGAATATTAAAAAGATCTCAAACCACTGGGGTAGATAATAAGGAAGACTCAGATGGCTCAGACACTGAGGAAAAATTATGCAATGAGCTTACTAAAGACAGAATGACCCATGTGGAGAAATTTTTGGAATCAATTATAGCCCTACTGTCACAACATTATCCAAAACAGCAAACTCCTCTAAAGGTAAAGACTTGTGGGACCTGCCCAGAATCCTGGCGGACTTTGATCCTTTCCCACCACAACCTCCTCCTGATAGGGTCTCACAGCTAGTACCATTTCTGCCTGTGCTGTTTAAGGTGCCTGGTCCTCCTACAGTAAACGCGGCACACTTCCTTGGCTAAGACTTATCAAGAAGGGAGGACATTTCTAGTTTTCATTTATTCCCTGACAGGCAAGATGAAGATAACAAAAGAGTTCATCTTCCTTTGCCATTTAAACAAATAAGAGATCTAAAGAATGCTTGTTTTCAATATGGCCCTACAGTACCACTTACTCAAGTCATTCTTATTTATTTATTTATTCATTGGCCAGTCCTGGGACTTCAACTCAGGGCCTGAGCACTGTCCCTGGCTTCTTTTTGCTCAAGGCTAGCACTCTGCTCCTTGAGTCACAGCGCCACTTCTGGTCATTTTCTATAACTCTGGTGAGGGGTAATCAAACCCAGGGCTTCATGTACATGACTCAAGCACACTTGCCACTAGGCCATATTACCAGCACACTCAAGTCATTCTTGAAACCTTGGCTACTAAAACTTTATGCCCAAATTGCCAAGGAGCCATCAGGCCTTCTAAGAAAAAAGGAGGAATAAATGACTATATTCAGCTTTGTGCAGACATTGGGCCATCATAGCTGCAGGGCTTCATGCTCCAAGGGCAGACTGTAACAGAGTTCTTACCCATGCCCTGGATGGGGAGAAGGCGATGGCGATATGTATGTACTGCTCAGATGCCCGGCATTTGTTTTTCTTGCCAACAAATGGGCCACGTAATGGCTCACTGACCTAATCAGAAAAGGAGATTTATTACTGAAATTTCTCCCCACTGTAAAAACGGGAAGCATTGTGTTACAAATTTCAGATCTAATTTGAATGACTCTGGCCGCCAGATTTCAGTAAGCTGGCAGAGGAGCCAGCCCCTGGCCCCACAGAAAAATTTTGGAGCAGCTCCTTCTTTCCCCTAAACTCAAGCATATCCCCCCAAAACCTGCAGCAACAATCAATTTCAAGGCTCCTCTGAGCAACAACAGGAAGTGCAGGACTGGATCTCTGTTCCTCTACCTGCACAGTTCTGACTTCTGAAATGGGATTTCAGACCCTCCCTACAGGAGTCATTGGCCCATTTCCAAGGGAATCTGTTGGCTTATTGTTAGGCCGCAGCAGCTCTGCACTGAGGGGCTTACCTATTATTCCAGGAGTGATCGATCAGGACTCTAATGGAGAAATAAAAATCATGGCTTCAGTGCTTGCTAGTGTTACCACTATCCCGGCAGCTCATTCTTGTTCCTTTAAGTTGTCAGTGCCTCAGTTACTACAAACCCTAGGGGATAAAGGAGTTTTTGATCTTTTGACAATTTTTGGGTTCAAAACATAAAATGGGAATGGCCCGGGAATAACTCCTTCTCATATTTTGAGACATCAATATGTTGAGACTACCTCTTGGGCTGTAAAAACCCAATCTTCTCAAGTCACTTCGATCCATTTATCTAAGAGGTTAGCAATATTTCCCATTGACCACTGGTTCAAATATAGGTCTATGGCACATAGAACAAGTTATATTCAAATGAAAATTACTGACTAGCTGGGGCAACAAATGAGCTAATTCCTCCAGTACTCATACCTTAGTGAAAGAGATCAACAAAGAAACATGTGCTTCAATCTTACAGTGACCTTGGGGTATTCCAAAGGATATGAAACTTAGGCAAGACATGGGTGAATGATTGCCAATTTTCCTATTTCTATCAAGTCCCTTCTAGTTTCCTTGGTTACATGTAGCTCCAGTATTCATATAGCTGTCCTCTACACACATACATGTCTAGCACAATGATGATCAAGTTGTCCACATCCTGGTTGTGGTGGGTAACCTATATTAAACAGGAAGTGCACAGTAAACTAAGCATATCTTAGACATGAGTATGTCCTTTTTGCCACATGGCAAATGTGTGCTCCACAAAGAATAGTACTAGCAATTAGGCACAGTGTTCATAATGATGATAGAAAAAAGGGGGGGGGGAAGATAAAATGTAATGTACCATAAATCAAGAGCTTGGTAAGTTAAAAATAAGAAGGAATGTTATGGAAGGCAAGAAAGAGAGGGAAGGAATGAATGTTATAAAGAAGAGGGACAGGGTAATGAAGCGGAGGAAGACAAGAAGACAGGAATTAAGACAGGTGGGAAGGGAGCAAAGAGGGAAGGAATGCAGGCAGGGAAGGAGGCAGGGACAGATGGATTGTGGTTTGTATCGACAGTATGTGGGACAGAGTTAATGGTGGAAGTATGGAGGAAGAAGGGTCCGAAGGTAATCCTGGGGAATGAGAGATTACCATTATGTATCTGTAGCTCCTTTGTTGAATATCAACTGACTATAAGAATGCAGATTTAGCTCTCCTGCTCTGTGAATAGCCTAAACGTGCGATAATTATTCCCTGTGAGGGAGACCACAGTGTCCATGATTCTTTCGGTGTGGCTCACTTCACTTAGTATAATTTTTTCCAAGTGCTTCCATTTCCTCATGAATGGGGCGATGTCATTCTTTCTGATTGAGGCATAAAATTCCATCGTATATATGTACCACAATATCCTGAGGGGGATCTGTGTTGGTCCCATATTTTAGCTATGACAAATTGTGCTGCGATGAACATTGTTGTGCTGGTGGCTTCAGTGTCTTCTCTTTTTTTGGTCTTTTGGGTAGATGCCCAAAAGTGGGGCTGTTGGGTATTAGGGGAGCTCTATGTTAAGCCTTCTGAGGAAGCTCCATAGTGCTTGCCAGAGTAGTTGGACCAGTTTACAATCCCACTAACAATGAAGTAGTGTTCCCTTTTGGCCACATCGCCTCTAATTTATTAATGTTAGTTTTTTTTTGTTGTTTTTTTGGCCAGTCCTCGGCCTAGGACTCAGGGCCTGAGCGCTGTCCCTGGCTTCTTTCCGCTGAAGGCTAGCACTGTGCCACTTGAGCCACAGCGCCGCTTCTGGCCGTTTTCTGTGTATGTGGTGCTGGGGAATCGAACCTAGGGCCTCGTGTATCCGAGGCAGGCACTCTTGCCACTAGGCTATATCCCCAGCCCAATGTTAGTCTTCTTGATACAGTACTTTCTTACTGGGTTGAGTTGTTGAACACAGAAGATGACGCTGAGTGAAATAAATGCCATATTATGGAAACCAGTGTTATATCACAGTTGTAGTACTTTCTACATGACATGTGTAACCGTAGCCTCCGATGTTTATGTTCCTCTTGTATCCCCTTCTTGTCTTCATACCTACACTATCACTATATCTTATCTGAGTACATTGGAAATCATGAATACTGATATTTGAACTAGGAAAGTGAAAGGATATACCAAAATCAAGAGACACAGGATAACAAGACAAATGACTTCAAAAGCAATACTTACAAAACTGTTGTGTGTAAACCACCTCAAGCACTCATGGGGAATGAAGGAAATGGGGCGTGGGGTTGGAAATGTGGGACTAGTAAAAAAACAAGACAATAAATGTATCCAATGCCTAAGATACGTAACTGTAACCTATCTGGACATCATTTTGACAATAAATAAGAAAAAATGATTTAAAAAATACACCTTTATTTCTGGGTTTCGTATTCCATTTCATTTTTCTTCAGGTTTTTCTTTATACCAGTATCACCTGTTTTTGTTATGATGGCTATATAATAGATCTTGACACGGCACTTTTTTTTTTTTTTTTTGGCCAGTCCTGGGGCTTGGACTCTGGGCCTGAGCACTGTCCCTGGCTTCTTTTTGCTCAAGGCCAGCACTCTGCCACTGAGCCACAGCGCCACTTCTGGCTATTTTCTGTATATGTGGTGCTGGGGAATCGAACCCAGGGCCTCATGTATATGAGGCAGGCACTCTTGCCACTAGGCCATATCCCAGCTCCTTGACATGGCACTTTTAAGAATAAGAAAAGGAAGACAAGGAGAATCCCAAATAGGTAATATAAGGATTCCACAAGATATTGCCAGAATAATCCAGGACATCCAAACAATCAGAAACAAGTATTTCCAGAAACTATACTCACTAAAGAATGAATACTTTAGGGAAAGAGGTAGATTTTTACAGAAATATAAACTGTCCAACCTGAGGCAAGAACATATAAATCAATTAAATTACCGCATGAATTATGACGAGATACAGGAAGCAATGAAATTTCTTCCAATATAAAAAAGGCAATCACCGCAGAATTCTATAACACTTTCTAAGAAAGGGGAAAACACCAATATTCTCCTAGTTCTTCCGTGAAGTTGATGCAGAGCGAGAAAGCCCAAACCTGTTCCTTGAATCACATACAATCACAAAACCAGGAAAAGATCGCCCAAAAAGATGTTACAAAAAAATCTCACTTAGGAACAAAGATGCACAACTCCTCTACATAATATTACCTAGCAGAATCCAAAAACAGATTTTATAAGTCATGCATCATGGGCAACTAGCCTTCATTCCACAACTGGAAGCCTGCTATAGCAGATTCATAACTTTTAATGCAATTCACCAAATTGACATAGGTAAGATGAAGAATCACATCATTCTTGAAGTGGCTGCTCCAAACCTTCAATGTTATAACACAGCAATAGATTTTCAAAGCCCTGAAGAAAATAGGATTAGAAAGACCCTTTTTAAAACAATGAAAGCCATATATATATGAGAACAACTGCTAATGTCATACCAAATGGGAAGAGATAAAACCATTTTCTTGAAAACCAGGAACAAGACAAGGATAATACCTCTCTCTTCTCCTATTTAATATATTTCTGGAATCCTTAGCCATAGCAAGAAAGCTCCAAATAGGGAGGATCCAAATAGGGAGAGAAGATGTGAAACTTTCCTGATTTGCTGATATTATGTTTTTATACCTGAAGGACCCAAATAAATCTCCTGCAAATTCCTAGACCTAACAAACCGTTTTACCAAATAGCAGACGGTAATTTGCAACAGTCAAATATTATAACTTGCTAATATACTCATACAAAGGGGATTCAAGAAACGATTCCCTCCAAAACCTACACACCAATCAAAAATTTCGCCATGGATCTAAAGAGAGATTACACTGAAGAGGAAATAAAAATGATATTGAAATATATAAACATAACCATCATCATTGGCAGTATCTGATATGCAAATAAAAACAACCCTGAAATAACATGTTTCCAATGTCAGAATGAGTAATTATCTTAACTCAGGCAACAACAAGTGCTGGAGGGAATTCCCAAAAAGAGGAAATGTACTGCTCTGTTTCTGGGAATGTAAACTACTTCAACCACTCCCGAAAACAGAATGTAGATTCTTCAAAAGAACAGCCGTGGCACAGCACATGATTCATTCTGAGCAACAGGATCCAGGACATGACTAGAAAACCTGCACTTCTGTACAATAATAATTTCTCTGAGGAGTGGAGTATTTCACCTCAGCACAGATATTCTGATGCTTATTTCCAAACTAATATGCCTTTGGAGAAAATTCTCTATTAAAGAGTCTCCTGTGTTTGTTGGCCAAAGGATGCCCCTTTGTCATGAGACTCTCCTCCACCCTCCGCCACACATATAGAACCTCCTTGGGGAGACTTGTTTGCCCAGCTGCTCCAGCGAAAGCTTTTCTCAATTAAGTGGGAAGTCAATAATCTATAATAATTAGTCTTGAGGAAATAGTAGCTAGTTAATAAAGTTCTACGTTGAATACTTTGATCCCTTGTTGTAGAGCTGAGAAATTGTAGTATCAACACCCTTCGTAGTAGCAACAACCTTTGAGGTAGCAACATCTGTTACAGTAGTGACATCCACAACTTTGGTGTTTATATGAATATATTTATGCATTAATTTTACTCTTGAAATTGTGAATTGATTTCTAAACCAATATAAACCCTGGCCTTGCTAAATAAAAGTGTGCATTGGACCACTCTCCTTTGCATACCCTGTGTCTTGACTATGGTTAGAAATACATCAGTCCAACAACTGGCTTCCGGATCCAAGGACCTGATAATTGATCCATAGGAGATTGCTGAACTGCGTTTGAGCTCTCTCTCGAGTGTAGGTGAAAGATATTTTGATTGAAAGGAGAGAGGGGAACTGAGTGGTGAGCTCCTGATAGATAAAATGTTACAGGTTTATGGGACAAGCTAAATCTACTCTTTTTTCTAATCTTATTGACCATGTACTGAAACTTAACAGAGCTACGGTCTTGTGTTCACAATTAGATGAGTGCATGCAGGTGGTAATGGAGTATAATCCGTGGTTCCAGGAGGAAGATACTTTAGACTTAGAATTCTGGGAAGGAGTAAACAATAATGTGTAAAAGGCATATCAGTGTGGGGAAAAGGTTCCAGATACATTTTGGTCTAATTGTGCATTAATATGTACAGCTCTAATTATCATGCTTGCGATGCTGTGGTAAGATCAGCTGCTGAACTGGAGGTAGATGTGGAGAAAGCTATGAAGGTTTATACTTTGTCCAAGGAGGCAAAAACTCAAAGTGGGCAGGAGTTAAAGAGATGGCTACACCTGAGCAATCTCTTGTCAGTTCTGCTAGAGAAAACGTAGAGCCAAAAGCTAAAGCTTTGGCCACTACCTATGTTTCTTCAGAAAATGAAGCCACTCTAAATAGCTCAGCAGGGCAGTCAGTGTGCTAAAGAGGCTCTCCATATATGCCACGGACTTCAGCGGGGATGAGTCTTATAAAGAAAAAATTTTTGCTGCAGCGCCTGCCTTTCCTTTTCTGTTCTTCAGATTCTGACTCTGCGGACTTTGTTCCTCTCCCTCACTATCAACCAGAAAATCAAACAAGCAAAACAATTTTTTTGCTAAATACAAACAGGTAAAAAAGGAATATAAAAACCAAATGACAATTCAGAAATTGAAAAAAACACAATAAAATCATAAATAAACTTGGAAAAGAAAATGGAGTCTTCCTGTTTTGGATGGGCTTTTTAGTCTCTGGTTGCCTTGCGATGGTCAGCAGTATATTTTGCTGCTTGCCATGTTTGACTTGCTTTCAGTTTTTGGGGGTGGATCTACTTTGAACTGCATCCCTTGTTGGTGAGATCCTTGGTCGCTCTGGTTCACACAGCTTGCTAGTGGGACTTCGGTATCCTCTGTGGATGGGGCACATGCACAGTTTTGGGAACCCTGGCTCCACTACTCTGCAGTGGGGCCATTGCTTTCACTTTCAATTTAGAAATTTCAACAGTCAAGGCGGTGCAACTCTCTCTGAGACATGGCCTAGGATGACCCTCCTACCTGGGCAGGGGTCCTTCTCCTAGCCAGAGCTAGCTCTCCCTGATTGGTCCCTCTTGCCTTTTTCAAAGATGGCCCATTCATCCTTGCTTTCTGAAGGCTTACTTTTGTTCCAGTCTGGTCTGAACCTATGCCAGTGACAAAGATGGCACTTTGCTCTAGAAATGGTGGAAGGGCTAAGCTCCAGATACTACTTCACGGGCACGAGTGAGGATGTCTTTATAGAGGTACTCACACTTTCTCTGCTATTTCAGCCTTTGGGTGCTCAGTCTGCAATCCAGGTCTGTCTGCTGTTGTCTGGAGGATTTTGTCCCTGTTGCTGTTGTGTGCTTCAGGTGCATGGAGTATGGGGAAGTGTGTGGGCGCCAGCACTGGCTTGTTGGTGCACCACCAACTGGAACAAAAATCTGTGTTTTCAGGCCAGCAAAGTATATTTTTTTCTTCCTGGCCAATATCGCTGTACAGTTCTAACTTACTTGGGCTGTCTTTCTAGGAATAAGATTTTCTCTGGTGGGGCAAAACTGTAATGTCAAAATGTGTTTACCTAGGGCTCTGCTGCTACTCCGGCATCTTCTCAGAAGTGAATTGGAAATCCTTCATGATTCTGCTTTGATAAGATTGAAGACGTGGAATAATGTCGATACTCTTGTATTTGCTGAAACTCTGTCCATGGACAATGTAAGTATATATTTTGGAGTATGCTACACTTGATGCTTAGAAGAATCTGTTTTTGATAGCTGTATGTTGAAAACCTTTGAACAAGTCTGTTATATTCATGTGGAAAATGGATGTACTTCTACACTATCTCTGTAATCTTATCTGAGTATTCTGGAAACCGTGTATACTTGTATTAGAATTAGGAAATTGAAAGGGAATACCAAAATTGAGATACACAGAGTAAAAAAAGAGAAACAACTAAAAAAGCAATACTTGCAAAACTGTTTGCTTAAAATGCACTGAACACCACAGTGGAGGAATGGAAAGGGGGAGGAAGGAGGAGGGCATGAGGGACAGGGTAACAAACAGTACAAGAAATGTATACAATGCTTAACGTATGAAACTGTAACCTCACTGTATATCAGTTTGATAATAAAAATTTGAAAAAAAAGAACCACATCAGCGGTATCAAAATGCCTGATTTCAAGCTCTATTACAAAAGCATTATTAAAAAAATACAACCTTACTTTGCCAAAAAGGTGATGCCTGATGAATACAATATGGCAGAACACCTTCAAAGAAACCAGAGACTAGCAGTCAGCTGATATTTGACCAAGGAATGAGAGACATACAATAGAAAAATTAGCATCTTCAATTATTGGAAATGGGAAAAAAGGATCACCACAGGAAAAAAAAAATCAAAGCTTATCCTAGCGTGATAGCAGCACCGATATCAACTCAAAATGGATTAAGATTTCAACATCAAATGTGAATCCTCATAACTATAATAGAACAGAGTAGCAGAGACATCAGGTCTTCCAGGCCTAGGGAGGAACTTCCTGAACAGAGTCTGAGGCACACAACAGATTGATGAAAGATTGGAAAATGGGAGTACATTAAAATAAAAATTTCTGCACAGCTATGCACATGGTCATGAAAGCAAACAGACAGCCAAACAGCAATGTAACAGACAAATATTATAAAAGGTTAATGTTTCTCACATACAGGGGACACAAGAAACTAATCCCTCCTAAATCCAACAAATCAATCATGAAGTTCGCCATGGATGTGAAAACAGACTTCACAGAAGAAGAAATAAAAATGGTAATGACACACAAAAACATAGCAACCATCAATGGAAGTAAATGATATGTAAATATAAACAACACTGAAATATCATCTTCCCCAAGTCAGAATGAGATATATTCTGAACTCAAGCAACAAGTGCTGGAGTTGACTCCCTGAAAGAGGAAATGTACTGAACTGATGTTGGGAATGTAAACTACTACAATCACTCTTGAAAAGAGTATAGAGTATCTTGAAAAGAACACGAAAGGCATAGCACATGTCCCATTCTGAGCCACAGGATCCAGGATATGACGAGAAAACCTGCACATCCACGTTTGTGTTGCACGCTTCAAAAGAGCTAAGAAATGGAAACAAATCCAATGTCCCACTATATATGAGTGGATCCAAACAAATGGTATCTCTCTACAAGGGAATCCTACACAATGATTAGAAAACATTTGGAAAAAGGTATTCATTGGGACACAAGCCTGGAACATAGAATGGAACATTGGCTGGCTGATATGTCTATGTTAGAAATAAGTAACAGAGACATGATAAAGAAAGCAGGACTCAGGTACCAATTCACGGGGAGACAAGGAACGTGCTTGAGAGAAAGGTATCCAAATGTGACACACAAACACTAATATTTATGTACATAAATTCAGATGGATATCTATATATTACCCAACCTGCAAGGAATTGTTTTATAGTTAATATTACTAGAGGATTTAGAGATTAGATTGACAATAGATATTAAGTATATAATTTTTTGTTTTGGAAAAAATAATGAAAAAGGAAGTTGGTTTGTGCAAGACGACAATGTGAAGGAAAGAGTCAGAAAAATGAGCAAGGACATAAAAGCTGTGAGAAGAAATTTATGCACATTTTTCTCTCACCTCAATACTCCCTCAAAATTTCCTTGATTCCTTGTTAAAAATTTCTTCATCTAACCTTTGTATACATTATTGGTATAATGAAATTTTGGTTAGCGAGTAACTTAAACTCCTATTACCCTAGCAAAAGCACCATAACTGGAAGTCAATATTATCAGTTGATTCTGGAGAATTTTGAGGCTCTCTTTCTAATTCTGATCTGTTACATAGAGATAATGTGCCAAATTTGGTATACAACATCGAAGTTTTTAAACAATTGGAACATTTCAACACTAGTGATACAGAATCATGTGAATATTCACATAAATTTCAGATAATAAGGGATGCCATTTGATTTGATTAAATCTTTTTTTTCAAACCTACTGATAATCAAGACACAAATGTCCTTGGTCAAACAGGGCTGGTAGTAAACAAATTCTTTTGTTTTCTCTTTGAGAATGGCAAAATCAATTTATAAGACACATATTTGAAATCAAGTTCAAAGATATGAAGAAGACATACACAGCTAATAAGGGAGAAAAGAACATGAATCATACTAGAAAATGGAGAGCATAGTCCCAGTTCTCTGATTTACTATGAACCACATAATCATAACTGAGCCTACTTTCCCTGATCTTTTTGTAAAAGTAATGTTTCATGAATGGTCACCACTGAGGAAAAGCGGCCATAATAATGTAGGTACAAAGTTCTGCGAAAATAGTTAAACTTTCAGAACTAGAATGGTCAACATATTCCTTGATAGGTTCCTGTGAACTCTTTGTGTAAAAGTGCATGCTTTTCCAAAGACTGGATCATGGGCAGAACAGAAATGTATAGGAAGAAGGAACTCAGGATCCCAAACTCGCCTAGTTGAAAAGTGTGTGAAAACGACTCTCAGGATTCCACTACTGAAACCTCGCTTACTTGTACAATATCATAGATAAACAATGGACAGGAAGAACAAACAGGACTCCCACTTCCGGGTAGAAGGCAGCATTGAGCACTTCCGTGGTCAAATGCGGAAGTGCTTGTGAATGACTTGAGATCATAACCCGGAAGTGACCAATATTAGCCACGTCACAATACTAGTGACCCCACACGGGGGAGACAGGAGTTAAAAGTAACTGTTACTACGGAAAGGTCTACGGTGGAACAGCTTACTTCGTTGAAGGGAGAGCCTTCTTCACTAATTTGGTAAGTACAGTTCTCCTCCAGAGACATCTAACAATCATTTCCCGCGTTTCCTTTCCTCAGTCATCAGTCCCCATCTCGTGTGGACTAACTTTTCACTCTTTGATATACACTGTGACATTTCTGGCTACAAAGGTTCTTTGTAATTCCTTTACCGGAAGTCCCATGAGGTAGTCCCTGCTTATTTTTCAAAATACCAAGTATTGTCCAACATATCACATAATCAAAAATGTTATGTTCCTGGAATTGAGAATGTAGCAATTTCCAATGTTTCCGTCTTCAAATTTACTACGATTACTCTCACTTTTATTTAGGTCTAACAATGATATTTCTATGGGTTTGTACACTTGTTTCATGCCCACAACAAATTTAATGCTGGAATTTACTAATATTTGAAACAGTTATTATCTGTAGCTATGACTCTCAGTATTGCCCAATGTTCCCTCAATTTATAGGTCATGTTCTGTTAGGTATAATTACCTATAGATCCCTTGAGCCATAGTTCAAGTAAGAATACAGGAATATCTAGAAATTATTTTCTGAATTTATATGAGTTCAAAAGGGTAATTACCTGTTTGAGACCTACAAAAGTTGGAAAATTTTGAACTATTTAGTATAGATATCTACCAGTTAGAAAACATTTTCACAAATATGTTGAACACTTGTCATGAATGAAGTCCCTTGAATGTTGGTCTATGACAAAGAAATTAATGATAAAGATTAATATACTTTGTTGACTTCAGTCCTACTGTTACAATTTTGAGATTTCTCCTTATTCCTTTCAAATACAATTGTTGCCTGATTATTTGCCTGCGTTTAAACAGGTGATATACAGCTGGATGAAAATTCATGAGTTTTACCACTAGAATACCTTCTTTCATAGTGTATCTTAGGTTTGCTAATTCAGTCTCAGTGGATGTCATTTTAATCAACAAGACAGGTAATTCATTATTGTCCATGTCCTATTTTTTAATACAGAGCAATTTCCTGTCCCTTGAAATTTTTTTAACAGCACCTGAAACATTTGCACAATTTATAATGATATGCACAATACAAATGGAATTCTCTAAGTCATTTCGATGAATAAATTTTGTTTTTTGCTTTCGAGTATGATTTTGGCTCATAATATGTTGGAGATAAGTCTAGGCCCTTTTCAACAGTTAAAAAGGATGGGGAAGATTTACATTGGTTTGTTGCTTAATTCTTTTGAATTGGTGCTTTCTTAGAAACCCATATGTAAATGTGGCAGTTTTTTGAGTCACTGAAAGGGAACCATCTTTCTCAAGTCAGTGTGTATTGAAGATTTGAAATTTGTCAAGGAATTCCTGATTCTGAATTAAATAGGATACACTATTGGAAATAAGATCTTTCTAGCAATCTATTAAAAATGTTTTACCATTGATTTCGTGGGAACATGATTTATATGTGAGAAATTTATTCATGTCTACCCGAGAAAGTAAGACACACACTGGTGATACTTGTTTTCCTGAAAGCGCCAAAAACAAAAAGTCAAAAAACCTTCATTCATATTTGACAATATTAAGAAATACCAGTAGGTATTATAAGCCACTTATTACCCTGTCACTCTAATTAGATTCATGTAGTTTCTCAGGTGTCTTCTCTTAATGTTTAACCTTAGAAAGTATAATGTTCCCTTGGAATGAGTTACATGCAATGAATTGATTGTTGGCAGCAATTATTATGCTGGGAAAATCAATTATCTATATACTGCTGTGTATTAATATAAGATAGTTGAACAAACTATGGAAGCAAAACATATCCCTTTTTGACTTATTCACAGCATAGGAGGAATAAATTGCAATGTGATTAAAAAGCACAGCGAGAAGTTGGGACTTTCTCTTCTGGATTTTGGCCAGTAATTATAATACTGTCATATACTGGAGCTAGAGGACATGAAATGATACCCTAAATCCAAAATGAGTTTGATTGTCCAGTCCTTCTAGTTGTGCTCCCATATAGGAGACACCAGATCAAAGTAATCCCGGCAAAGTGAACACCTCATTACAAGGGGCTCTTTGCTCCTGGAGGAAGGGATGCGCCTCACCTTTAGTAGAATGCTTTATGTATAAGAAAATTGCATTCCCCGTTTTCTTTTTAGCCTTAAGCAGAAACTGTTTATGTTATTTGCATTTTACTTCAACATAACGGTTATTCATAAATGTGCCAATACTTTTGTGGTACTATCTGTCTTTCCAAATTTGCAACTTTGATGTCATCATTTTTAGAATGTTCTAAAGTTGTAAGCAGCAACATAATCCTTTGTCGAAATATTGTAAAAATGGAGCCTCTAATCCTTTGGTACATCACTCTGAAAATAAAGGAAAAAATTGTACAAACAAGAAAAAAAGAGGAAGTAATGTGGTATGAAATATTTTATGGTCCTAATCTGAATCCTTTAGAAATAATGCCATTGTAGACATGAACGGATTAGATTCAATCAGTTGATCAGAGAAACTGAACAGGGACCTGAGGAGCATCATGAAACCCCCAAGCTTATGCATCTGTTTGGCAAGAGTTGAGAAAATTAAAAAGATCTCAAACCACTGGGGTAGATAATAAGGAAGACTCAGATGGCTCAGACACTGAGGAAAAATTATGCAATGAGCTTACTAAAGACAGATTGACCCATGTGGAGAAATTTTTGGAATCAATTATAGCCCTACTGTCACAACATTATCCAAAACAGCAAACTCCTCTAAAGGTAAAGACTTGTGGGACCTGCCCAGAATCCTGGCGGACTTTGATCCTTTCCCACCACAACCTCCTCCTGATAGGGTCTCACAGCTAGTACCATTTCTGCCTGTGCTGTTTAAGGTGCCTGGTCCTCCTACAGTAAACGCGGCACACTTCCTTGGCTAAGACTTATCAAGAAGGGAGGACATTTCTGGTTTTCATTTATTCCCTGACAGGCAAGATGAAGATAACAAAAGAGTTCATCTTCCTTTGCCATTTAAACAAATAAGAGATCTAAAGAATGCTTGTTTTCAATATGGCCCTACAGTACCACTTACTCAAGTCATTCTTATTTATTTATTTATTCATTGGCCAGTCCTGGGACTTCAACTCAGGGCCTGAGCACTGTCCCTGCCTTCTTTTTGCTCAAGGCTAGCACTCTGCTCCTTGAGTCACAGCGCCACTTCTGGTCATTTTCTATAACTCTGGTGAGGGGTAATCAAACCCAGGGCTTCATGTACATGACTCAAGCACACTTGCCACTAGGCCATATTACCAGCACACTCAAGTCATTCTTGAAACCTTGGCTACTAAAACTTTATGCCCAAATTGCCAAGGAGCCATCAGGCCTTCTAAGAAAAAAGGAGGAATAAATGACTATATTCAGCTTTGTGCAGACATTGGGCCATCATAGCTGCAGGGCTTCATGCTCCAAGGGCAGACTGTAACAGAGTTCTTACCCATGCCCTGGATGGGGAGAAGGCGATGGCGATATGTATGTACTGCTCAGATGCCCGGCATTTGTTTTTCTTGCCAACAAATGGGCCAGGTAATGGCTCACTGACCTAATCAGAAAAGGAGATTTATTACTGAAATTTCTCCCCACTGTAAAAACGGGAAGCATTGTGTTACAAATTTCAGATCTAATTTGAATGACTCTGGCCGCCAGATTTCAGTAAGCTGGCAGAGGAGCCAGCCCCTGGCCCCACAGAAAAATTTTGGAGCAGCTCCTTCTTTCCCCTAAACTCAAGCATATCCCCCCAAAACCTGCAGCAACAATCAATTTCAAGGCTCCTCTGAGCAACAACAGGAAGTGCAGGACTGGATCTCTGTTCCTCTACCTGCACAGTTCTGACTTCTGAAATGGGATTTCAGACCCTCCCTACAGGAGTCATTGGCCCATTTCCAAGGGAATCTGTTGGCTTATTGTTAGGCCGCAGCAGCTCTGCACTGAGGGGCTTACCTATTATTCCAGGAGTGATCGATCAGGACTCTAATGGAGAAATAAAAATCATGGCTTCAGTGCTTGCTAGTGTTACCACTATCCCGGCAGCTCATTCTTGTTCCTTTAAGTTGTCAGTGCCTCAGTTACTACAAACCCTAGGGGATAAAGGAGTTTTTGATCTTTTGACAATTTTTGGGTTCAAAACATAAAATGGGAATGGCCCGGGAATAACTCCTTCTCATATTTTGAGACATCAATATGTTGAGACTACCTCTTGGGCTGTAAAAACCCAATCTTCTCAAGTCACTTCGATCCATTTATCTAAGAGGTTAGCAATATTTCCCATTGACCACTGGTTCAAATATAGGTCTATGGCACATAGAACAAGTTATATTCAAATGAAAATTACTGACTAGCTGGGGCAACAAATGAGCTAATTCCTCCAGTACTCATACCTTAGTGAAAGAGATCAACAAAGAAACATGTGCTTCAATCTTACAGTGACCTTGGGGTATTCCAAAGGATATGAAACTTAGGCAAGACATGGGTGAATGATTGCCAATTTTCCTATTTCTATCAAGTCCCTTCTAGTTTCCTTGGTTACATGTAGCTCCAGTATTCATATAGCTGTCCTCTACATACATACATGTCTAGCACAATGATGATCAAGTTGTCCACATCCTGGTTGTGGTGGGTAACCTATATTAAACAGGAAGTGCACAGTAAACTAAGCATATCTTAGACATGAGTATGTCCTTTTTGCCACATGGCAAATGTGTGCTCCACAAAGAATAGTACTAGCAATTAGGCACAGTGTTCATAATGATGATAGAAAAAAGGGGGGGGGGAAGATAAAATGTAATGTACCATAAATCAAAAGCTTGGTAAGTTAAAAATAAGAAGGAATGTTATGGAAGGCAAGAAAGAGAGGGAAGGAATGAATGTTATAAAGAAGAGGGACAGGGTAATGAAGCGGAGGAAGACAAGAAGACAGGAATTAAGACAGGTGGGAAGGGAGCAAAGAGGGAAGGAATGCAGGCAGGGAAGGAGGCAGGGACAGATGGATTGTGGTTTGTATCGACAGTATGTGGGACAGAGTTAATGGTGGAAGTATGGAGGAAGAAGGGTCCGAAGGTAATCCTGGGGAATGAGAGATTACCATTATGTATCTGTAGCTCCTTTGTTGAATATCAACTGACTATAAGAATGCAGATTTAGCTCTCCTGCTCTGTGAATAGCCTAAACGTGCGATAATTATTCCCTGTGAGGGAGACCACAGTGTCCATGATTCTTTGGGTGTGGCTCACTTCACTTAGTATAATTTTTTCCAAGTGCTTCCATTTCCTCATGAATGGGGCGATGTCATTCTTTCTGATTGAGGCATAAAATTCCATCGTATATATGTACCACAATATCCTGAGGGGGATCTGTGTTGGTCCCATATTTTAGCTATGACAAATTGTGCTGCGATGAACATTGTTGTGCTGGTGGCTTCAGTGTCTTCTCTTTTTTTGGTCTTTTGGGTAGATGCCCAAAAGTGGGGCTGTTGGGTATTAGGGGAGCTCTATGTTAAGCCTTCTGAGGAAGCTCCATAGTGCTTGCCAGAGTAGTTGGACCAGTTTACAATCCCACTAACAATGAAGTAGTGTTCCCTTTTGGCCACATCGCCTCTAATTTATTAATGTTAGGTTTTTTTTGTTGTTTTTTTGGCCAGTCCTGGGCCTAGGACTCAGGGCCTGAGCGCTGTCCCTGGCTTCTTTCCGCTCAAGGGTAGCACTGTGCCACTTGAGCCACAGCGCCGCTTCTGGCCGTTTTCTGTGTATGTGGTGCTGGGGAATCGAACCTAGGGCCTCGTGTATCCGAGGCAGGCACTCTTGCCACTAGGCTATATCCCCAGCCCAATGTTAGTCTTCTTGATACAGTACTTTCTTACTGGGTTGAGTTGTTGAACACAGAAGATGACGCTGAGTGAAATAAATGCCATATTATGGAAACCAGTGTTATATCACAGTTGTAGTACTTTCTCCATGACATGTGTAACCGTAGCCTCTGATGTTTATGTTCCTCTTGTATCCCCTTCTTGTCTTCATACCTACACTATCACTATATCTTATCTGAGTACATTGGAAATCATGAATACTGATATTTGAACTAGGAAAGTGAAAGGATATACCAAAATCAAGAGACACAGGATAACAAGACAAATGACTTCAAAAGCAATACTTACAAAACTGTTGTGTGTAAACCACCTCAAGCACTCATGGGGAATGAAGAAAATGGGGCGTGGGGATGGGAAATGTGGGACTAGTAAAAAAACAAGACAATAAATGTATCCAATGCCTAAGATACGTAACTGTAACCTATCTGGACATCATTTTGACAATAAATAAGAAAAAATGATTTAAAAAATACAGCTTTATTTCTGGGTTTCGTATTCCATTTCATTTTTCTTCAGGTTTTTCTTTATACCAGTACCACCTGTTTTTGTTATGATGGCTATATAATAGATCTTGACACGGCACTTTTATTTTTTTTTTGGCCAGTCCTGGGGCTTGGACTCTGGGCCTGAGCACTGTCCCTGGCTTCTTTTTGCTCAAGGCCAGCACTCTGCCACTGAGCCACAGCGCCACTTCTGGCTATTTTCTGTATATGTGGTGCTGGGGAATCGAACCCAGGGCCTCATGTATATGAGGCAGGCACTCTTGCCACTAGGCCATATCCCTAGCTCCTTGACATGGCACTTTTAAGAATAAGAAAAGGAAGACAAGGAGAATCCCAAATGGGTAATATAAGGATTCCACAAGATATTGCCAGAATAATCCAGGACATCCAAACAATCAGAAACAAGTATTTCCAGAAACTATACTCACTAAAGAATGAATACTTTAGGGAAAGAGGTAGATTTTTACAGAAATATAAACTGTCCAACCTGAGGCAAGAACATATAAATCAATTAAATTACCGCATGAATTATGACGAGATACAGGAAGCAATGAAATTTCTTCCAATATAAAAAAGGCAATCACCGCAGAATTCTATAACACTTTCTAAGAAAGGGGAAAACACCAATATTCTCCTAGTTCTTCCGTGAAGTTGATGCAGAGCGAGAAACCCCAAACCTGTTCCTTGAATCAAATACAATCACAAAACCAGGAAAAGATCGCCCAAAAGGATGTTACAAAAAAATCTCACTTAGGAACAAAGATGCACAACTCCTCTACATAATATTACCTAGCAGAATCCAAAAACAGATTTTATAAGTCATGCATCATGGGCAACTAGCCTTCATTCCACAACTGGAAGCCTGCTATAGCAGATTCATAACTTTTAATGCAATTCACCAAATTGACATAGGTAAGATGAAGAATCACATCATTCTTGAAGTGGCTGCTCCAAACCTTCAATGTTATAACACAGCAATAGATTTTCAAAGCCCTGAAGAAAATAGGATTAGAAAGACCCTTTTTAAAACAATGAAAGCCATATATATATGAGAACAACTGCTAATGTCATACCAAATGGGAAGAGATAAAACCATTTTCTTGAAAACCAGGAACAAGACAAGGATAATACCTCTCTCTTCTCCTATTTAATATATTTCTGGAATCCTTAGCCATAGCAAGAAAGCTCCAAATAGGGAGGATCCAAATAGGGAGAGAAGATGTGAAACTTTCCTGATTTGCTGATATTATGTTTTTATACCTGAAGGACCCAAATAAATCTCCTGCAAATTCCTAGACCTAACAAACTGTTTTACCAAATGGCAGACGGTAATTTGCAACAGTCAAATATTATAACTTGCTAATATATTCATACAAAGGGGATTCAAGAAACGATTCCCTCCAAAACCTACACACCAATCAAAAATTTCGCCATGGATCTAAAGAGAGATTACACTGAAGAGGAAATAAAAATGATATTGAAATATATAAACATAACCATCATCATTGGCAGTGTCTGATATGCAAATAAAAACAACCCTGAAATAACATGTTTCCAATGTCAGAATGAGTAATTATCTTAACTCAGGCAACAACAAGTGCTGGAGGGAATTCCCAAAAAGAGGAAATGTACTGCTCTGTTTCTGGGAATGTAAACTACTTCAACCACTCTCGAAAACAGAATGTAGATTCTTCAAAAGAACAGCCGTGGCACAGCACATGATTCATTCTGAGCAACAGGATCCAGGACATGACTAGAAAACCTGCACTTCTGTACAATAATAATTTCTCTGACGAGTGGAGTATTTCACCTCAGCACAGATATTCTGATGCTTATTTCCAAACTAATATGCCTTTGGAGAAAATTCTCTATTAAAGAGTCTCCTGTGTTTGTTGGCCAAAGGATGCCCCTTTGTCATGAGACTCTCCTCCACCCTCCGCCACACATATAGAACCTCCTTGGGGAGATTTGTTTGCCCAGCTGCTCCAGCGAAAGCTTTTCTCAATTAAGTGGGAAGTCAATAATCTATAATAATTAGTCTTGAGGAAATAGTAGCTAGTTAATAAAGTTCTACGTTGAATACTTTGATCCCTTGTTGTAGAGCTGAGAAATTGTAGTATCAACACCCTTCGTAGTAGCAACAACCTTTGAGGTAGCAACATCTGTTACAATAGTGACATCCACAACTTTGGTGTTTATATGAATATATTTATGCATTAATTTTACTCTTGAAATTGTGAATTGATTTCTAAACCAATATAAACCCTGGCCTTGCTAAATAAAAGTGTGCATTGGACCACTCTCCTTTGCATACCCTGTGTCTTGACTATGGTTAGAAATACATCAGTCCAACAACTGGCTTCCGGATCCAAGGACCTGATAATTGATCCATAGGAGATTGCTGAACTGCGTTTGAGCTCTCTCTCGAGTGTAGGTGAAAGATATTTTGATTGAAAGGAGAGAGGGGAACTGAGTGGTGAGCTCCTGATAGATAAAATGTTACAGGTTTATGGGACAAGCTAAATCTACTCTTTTTTCTAATCTTATTGACCATGTACTGAAACTTAACAGAGCTACGGTCTTGTGTTCACAATTAGATGAGTGCATTCAGGTGGTAAAGGAGTATAATCCGTGGTTCCAGGAGGAAGATACTTTAGACTTAGAATTCTGGGAAGGAGTAAACAATAATGTGTAAAAGGCATATCAGTGTGGGGAAAAGGTTCCAGATACATTTTGGTCTAATTGTGCATTAATATGTACAGCTCTAATTATCATGCTTGCGATGCTGTGGTAAGATCAGCTGCTGAACTGGAGGTAGATGTGGAGAAAGCTATGAAGGTTTATAGTTTGTCCAAGGAAGCAAAAACTCAAAGTGGGCAGGAGTTAAAGAGATGGCTACACCTGAGCAATCTCTTGTCAGTTCTGCTAGAGAAAAGGTAGAGCCAAAAGCTAAAGCTTTGGCCACTACCTATGTTTCTTCAGAAAATGAAGCCACTCTAAATAGCTCAGCAGGGCAGTCAGTGTGCTAAAGAGGCTCTCCATATCTGCCACGGACTTCAGCGGGGATGAGTCTTATAAAGAAAAAATTTTTGCTGCAGCGCCTGCCTTTCCTTTTCTGTTCTTCAGATTCTGACTCTGCGGACTTTGTTCCTCTCCCTCACTATCAACGGTTCCCCATTATTCGACCCCCTTGAGTCGATGGAGAAGCTCAGCCCCCTCATTATGAAAGTATCAATATGGTTTATATCACTCAGCTGTGGAAGGCGGTAACTTTATATGCACCACAGGCGCTGAAGTTAAAGAGTTAATGTTGACAAGTGTTTCTGCTTATTAAAATTTGGCTCCTGAGGATTGGAAGATTATGTGTAGGGCATTATTAAAACCTCAGGAATATTTATAATGGTTAATGTGGTAGAATGATGTTGCATCCGCCAGAGCAGGCTAAAATGCTCACTACCTAAATGCCGCCCTTCACAAAATACCGCATGATATATGAATAGGCACTGGGGATTATAAGACCCAGAATCAAGTAAATAATGCAAAGGAGATTGACCAGTGGCTGCAGGAGATATGTCTAGAGGCATTGGGTTGGGTATGTACCACAATAAAAAGGATGGTTCTTAGGCCTGCTTTATTCAATGGGCCTAGGAACCCTACTTTGACTTCATATTGCGCCTTCAGAAAAACATCCATAGAACAGTACAAGGTGCTGCTGTTCACGATCAATTAATTAAATTACTGGCAATTGAGAATACTAATGAAGATTGTCAGTCTGCTTATCTATCTGCTAAGGAGATTGGGGAGGTACTTGCATATTTCAAGGCTTGTCGGAATGTATTTTTGGACACTCAAAAGATGAAGCTATTGGGACAGTCTCTGGGTTCTAGAGTGAAAGTACCCAAATCCGGGAAATTAAACTGTTTTGACTGTGGGGACAAGGGCATACTAAAATGAATTGTGTAAAAATGAAACTGGCAAATACAAACTCGCCTAGGAAATTCCCTCTCTGCAAACGTGTGGTGCATTGGGCCCAAGAATTTTGATCTACAACTGACATTGGTGGACATATGCTTCCTCTTTCATTGGGAGCAGCACATGGAGAAAGTACAAGGTGTTCAGGAAAGGGGGCAAAGGGCAACCTCATGGTCCCATTCCTATGAACGAGCCTTCCCCACCATCGTTTTCTTACAACCAGCCCAGATTTGGAGTGCCACAGTGGACCTTTTCTCAAGCCCAACCTTAACTTTCCCTGCTAATTTCCAGAATTAGAACTTGCATATACGGTCCCTTGCCATGGGGGACTTGGGGCCTTCTTTTGGAGCATTCCAGTTTAATTGCTAAAGGGGTGTTAGTTGTACCAGGAGTAACTGACTCTGACTACATAGGACAAATTCAAATACTTAAGACCTCCCCTGTACCTTATGATATTAATTCTGGTGATCGTAATGCACAAGTGATTTTCTTTGCTTATATATTTATATCAACTCTGCAAACCCTTATCAAGGAGGTTTTGACAGTATGAAATATCAATGTGTTTTCTGGATTTTCAAGGAAGCATACAAACCACCTTGTTGTAAATTTTATATAGGAAAGAGGCATTGCTAGCTACTGGCTAAGACATCACAATAATCAGCCAGATTGAATGGGGCATCGGGGCAGGGTGACTCAAACTATCAAATGCAGAATAAAAGGTGTCAGTAGTACACTTGATCCAGTTATTAAGCAAAATCTTGAATATCAGAATATTACTGATGGTGAAGGCCAACATTCCATTTTTGATCCATAATTTTTGTAAGTACCTATTAACGTAATTGTACTAGACGTCTTTGAACAGTGGGGAGCTCATTTAGTTTTCCCTTGAAGTTCAGATGCATGTCTTTCTCAGTAAGATTACTTACTTGGCAGTACAGATTATCCAGTTTGTCGTGACAAAGGCCCTTATCTAAAGAAAAGTTGGCGGCCACAATGCAAGTTGTTGGAGATTAGTTAGCTTCAAATCATATTGAGGTTTCTATCTCTACCTGGAACTCTCCTATTTCTGTTATTAAAAAGAAATCTCACAAATGGAGATTAATCACTGATTGTCGAGCTCTAAATGCAGCTTTGAGGCCTATATTTTACAACATGGCCTGCCACAATCATGTATGATTCCTTTAAATTGGCATATTATACTAAGATTTGCAAGATTGTTTCTTTACTATTTTCTTATTTCATGAGGACCTATCATGCTTTGCTTTTACTTTAAGCCGGAATAATCTCCAAGGACCCCATGGAAAGTTTAAATGGCAATTATTGCCACCAGGCATGATGAACTCACCTACTATGTGTCAAACTTTTGTAGCCAGAGCACTAGAACCTATTAGGAAAAGATTTGCTCAGGTTTCATGTATTCATTATATGGATGACTAATAATTTGCTGCACCTAATAAAGATATTCTATCAGACTTATTACAAATTTTGCCCTTCCACTTGCAAGAAAATGGTTTATTAGTTGCCCCTGATAAAATCTGGACAGAGGAGCCATTAAAGTATCTAGGATATTTAGTTAACAGAAACAAGCAATTATTCTCCAATTCATAAAAATTCGTACTGAAAAATTAAATACTCTTGATTTTCAAAGGTTACTAGAGGACATTAATTGGCTTCATCCTTCCTTAGGCATTCCCACATATGCTTTGCATAATTTATTCTCCATTCTTCAAGAGGATTTAACATTTAATAGCCCTTGTGTATTAACTAGTGAGGAAAGTCAGGAATTACTTTTAGTAGAAAAAGCCCTGACTCAAAATTTCTTATCCCGGGTAGATTTTTCTGTCCCTAGTGGGCTATTAAATCTACTAACAAAGTATACCCCACAGGGGGAATAGCACAGTTCAACAGGACTTTGATAAGAACCAGGCACACATTGTCTGAAATGTAAACCACACCTCTGGAGGTGATCAGCTTTATTATCATGCAAGGCTGTAAAATGTGCCTACAAATCAATGGGGAGGACAACTACTTGATTATCATCCCCACACCTAAATAACTAATCAAATTTGCATTACAAACCTCTGATCTCCTCCCTTTATCATTGAATGGCTTTAATGGAGAAGTTTTATACCAATTACCTTCTAGTCCTTTAAGGAAATTATTTCAATAACAAATTTATATTACTGATAATATTTGACTTTCTAAGCCCATTCTAAATTCGCCAAATATTTTTGAAGATAGTACCAAAAATAACAAATGTGCTTTTTGGACAGAAGGTAAATATCAAGTTTTCCTCACTCCCTGGCAATAGGCACGCAAAATGAATCACAGGCTGTTATATACGATTTACAGAATTTCTTAATAACTTTCAATTTAATCACTCAGTCGACCTGTGCAGCACATGTTCTATGCAATATATATTCTGCTGTTATTTATCACATAAACCCCCCACTAGATTCACTATTTAAACAATTCAAAGCCAGTAATGCCAAAGACAGCACTTACTGTATGTCATTCACATTCTTGCTCATTCTAATTTGACAGGTCCTATGGCATGTGGTAACTTAAATGTAGATGATTTAGTCTTTTTTATTTTGGCAAAAGAATACCATGCATCTTGGCACTCTAATGCAGGTCATTTACCTGTCACGTATAAAATTCCTTTTAGGGTTGGGATTATGTCCTAGTGGCAAGAATGCTTGCCTCATATACATGAAGCCATGTGTTTGATTCCCTAGCGCCACATACATAGAACATGGCCAGATGTGGCACTGTGGTTCAAGTGGCAGCGTGCTAGCTAGCCTTGAACAAAAAAGAACCAGGGAGTGTCCTCAGGCCCTGAGTCCAAGACCAAGGACGGGAATAAATAAAATAAAATAAAATAAAATTCCTTTTAAACAACCTAAGCAAATTATTGCTAACTGTCCTACTTGTTGACCTTTGCATTTACAAACCCTTCCCCTTGGTGCTAATCTTCAAGTCCTGACTCCAAACAATAAGTGGAAAATGGATGTAACACACATTCCTGAATATGTCTGCCTACAAGATGTGCTTGTAACTATTGACACATTCCTTTTTTGGGAGGGGCACAGCTCTACCTGGTGAAAAATGGACTCAGGTCATTCAACATTTACTATAAACATGTGCAGTAATGTAGATTTCTTCTCAAATAAAAACTAAAAATGGACCAGCTGAATCCAGTAAATAAGTGCAAATATATTTAGAATTTCGTAATATCTTCCATGTTACATGAGATGAATATAAACCTCAAGGTCAAGGTAGAGTAGAATGAGCTCACTGTACTTTGAAAAGACAAATTAAAAGTAAAAGAAGTTGAATATGTATCGTACTGAGGAGTATTCCACATCTATGAATAGCCTTTATAAAATAGCCTGAGCTGTTATTGCAGACGCAGTATTTGTTCTTAAGTTTTTAAGTTTTCCTCAAGGAGATGTTTTGGCCATAGCCAAGCAACACTTCCTAGCTCCGTGTATGTTAATCAAGCCACATACAGTTTGGATTAGATTGGGGGTTGGGTTAGATTGGGCCCCTTGGCAGGTGTTAATCCAGAGGCTATGGAATGCTTATGTTGCTACAGAAGATGTCCAAAATTTCTGGCATCCACTCTGCTGAGTCCGACAAGGAGTGCCTCCAGAACACAAAGATTAGGGTAAGACATCCTCATCTATGCTACGAGACCATCCCAATCTAAGCCATGGATGACCACACTCTCCATAAAAATCCTCACAGAGGAAGAACAGCCCCTTTGCCCTTATGGGGACAGGTAAAAGCGCTGTCTCACAAAGCCCAACAGGTAGTGCTATCTACTGAAAAAGTGCTGACTCTGGAACATCTACTCCTGCCTATGTGTGCTCTGTTAACCTGTGTCTTGTAACTCTATGGCAGGGGCTAATTCAGAGGTATTGTATTGGACCAGTATCTTTAAACCTCCCTTATTGCATCCAGATTTGTGGACCAAATCCCCCGTCTCTGTATCTATATCTAGTCCTGACTTAATCTCTCCCTGTTATCGGTCTGGCATTCCAGTCTATCCTATGGAAGAAGGACAAGATTCTAACATCTCTTACTCTCAGTTCTCTAAAGCTATCTGTATCGTCAATTCTGCATGTTAACCCCGTAGATATCAATATTTTTAATTCAACATGGAGGTTTATATAATCCCAGAAGAACTCGGCTGGTTAGACTGTCCTTTTGGTCTGTGATCTCACACCTAGAAGATACACAACTCTCCTAGTCCTTTTGGTTTGTGGTTACAAAACTGCACCGAACATAATTTTGCTCCTGAAAAGCTATACAATCTCATACTCCATAAACCAATTATGAGCAGCAGTGGAGTTGCTCAATCTTACATGGCTTCTATGCTATCTTACATGTCTTCTATGCTATGTCTGAATTTGAAAGTGAGATATCCTCCAAAAGTAGTTTGCTGTTATAAAATTATTTTCCACTTAATATCTTTGGGAATATCCTTTTATGTGACTCCATGGTAATTCAAATTTTGAAATCCAGAATGAATATACCTGAGTGTTTCCATGGTAATTATTGTAGTAGGAAAGAACCTGAATGTTTAACAGGTGAAAATTGAGCACAAAATATTTCTTTCAATTTTGTCTCCAAATATTTTGGAAATCATTACCTGGCTATTTTGGTATCTCCTGTGCTAATCTGTTTATAGTGAGCCATTTTGATAAACATTTCAATTTTTATGTGTAATTCATTTCTGAATGTTGGTCATATTTTTAGTTTGACACGTGGAAATGGTGTTCCAACTTATATCACTTGCATCCATGGCAACATCAATAGTGAAATGTCTTCATTAATTAGGGGAGCATTCATGATTTTGATAATTTAGTAGGAGTCATGAACACCTAGGTATGGCTCAGGGCACCTTGTTAGGACTCTAGAAAACATGGTCTTCTATTGAATCCAGTCAGAAATAAAGTCTTTGTTTATCCACTTAGAACACAAACATTCCCAGTATCATCTGCACATAAGAATATTGATGCGTTTTGCCTTTTAAATATTTTTCAATCCATATATACTCATTACAAACTGCAAACAATGGCCTGTAGACGAACTATTCAAACAGCAGTTAACATGCATATATATTATGAAATTATAATAAATTTCTCTACACTGTCTTAAATATTTCTATTATATGATTAAACGCTTATATAGCTCAAGTACTTGGACATTGCACACTTACAAATGAAGATGCATTTATTGATTATGATTAAGGACAGAGAGACCCATGATAGCTCTTAGAATTGTCCTTGTTGTTGGTTGAATTACATCATTGCAAATTTTCCCAATTTTGATAGTATTCTTAAATTGGGTCATGATACAATCTGAAACAGTCCATTTTTATTTGTAGCCTGTTGTACAACAGCCCTTAGAAGGCAAAATAGAGCCAGACACTTAAAGAATCATACGAATAAAATATTTAAAATGATATTCATCAGTTTTCTTTATTTGGTTTCAAAAAGACCAGAGTCATTATGGAATACCTGTTACAGTCCTTGGTATTTCCTATGGGCTCATAAAAGAGAGGTATTCCAACCCTTGGTTTAGCCTTATGTCATGACCAACACTGTAAAGTGTAAATTGATGGGCATCAATATAGAAGTGATACAGTGTCTATTGTTACATAGCACATGCAAAACCCACTTTAAGCGTTTAACCCAGACGTCTAATTTATATAAATAAAGATATGACTAACAAACGAAGAAAGCTTTTATGTCCAATTTCTATGAATCATTACCTCATATCTTTAGATGAAGTACATTTTTTGGTACATTGCCTGATGCATTTGTTGCACTAATTCTTGAGCTAAATCAATATTATACTTCTGTTTGCTCACAGTAAATCAATTCACTTTTCCTTCATATTTTTATGTCAATGCCCACTTCTGCTGTTACAATAAAAATAATATATGGATTCTTTGTCATAGTGCAAAACACGTGACGCTATTTTCTCTTCTTTAATCTGTGATTCCTTGTGATTTCTATTTGAATAACAAACAGGATGAAAGCTCAAGAATGCAGAGTGATTAGGTAATGATAGATTCTAATTTAAACTCTTGGTTGACTTGTTCTTGTGAGTCCAGGGTAAATGTAAATGTACGTATGTTCTTCCCTGCTGTCACTTGCTTCTTCCAGCAAGTTATTCTGGGGGAGAACAATAAAAATATCCTTGTCAACCTGCAGATTGATGAGAGTACCTGTGAAACTTTAGACATGTACTTATAGTTTTGTTCTATCCTTCGTAAGACACTTTCGCTATAATGATGCTTTCTTTTTACATTTGCGGTTTGGATCAAAGTTTAGGTAGAGAAATGTAGGTCAAACATTATCAATTTGATTTGAAATCTTAGGATTATGATTTCTTTTGTACTCATAATTATTTACTATTTTTGGCCTGAGACTAGGTGACATTACATGTTTTGTGTCTCTATATATATAACCTAGGGAATGGCTTGTAGAAATGTGCCTGGGTCCTTAAAATCATGAGTTTTCATTGATTCACCTGTACAACTCCCTCCAAGTGGGTCAAGACACACAAGTGTCCAAGTATAGTTTTCCAGATGCTGTCCAATTAATGGGTTTCAGTGTATATGGAAGTTAAGAAAGCAGGGAATTCATTCATGAAAATAAGCATTTGTTCAATTGAAGTACCTCTAGAAAAACCAAGGATGTGTCTAATGTTTGTAGACACAATACAAACATATTTGTTAGCCCTCTATGCATCGAAACAAAAATAATGTGTTTTTATTTATGCCTTTGCAGAACTAATCAGTTGCCCCACCGTGTGTTCAACAAGTATTTCTCCTTGTCTTATCTATGAGTAAAAATAATAAAAAAAAGTCTAATCATATGAATGTCTTTTGATTTCCCCTAATAATTGAGACAAGCACTCTTGCAACTAGGCCATATTCCCAGCCCTCTCCTAATCATTGAAACCTCCAATTTGGTTACAGTGTATATTCACAATGAATTCTGACATAAGTGGAGGTGTTTCTTTCCTTACAGAAGTATATCACTTAATATTTGAGAAAGCACACTTAGGTAGGAGAAATGCAATTATGATCATTAAATGGAAATCTAAGTACGTTAACATGTAAAGTCCTGCTATGATTGTTCTTCAGTTTCTTTTACATGAGTCTGATATGTTTCATTTCATTATGTATTCTTGCATGTAAGAAAGTATCACCAAATTTACCTCTTTAAAAGAGAACGTCGGGCTGGGGATATAGCCTAGTGGCAAGAGGGCCTGCCTCGGATACACGAGGCCCTAGGTTCGATTCCCCAGCACCACATATACAGAAAACGGCCAGAAGCGGCGCTGTGGCTCAAGTGGCAGAGTGCTAGCCTTGAGCGGGAAGAAGCCAGGGACAGTGCTCAGGCCCTGAGTCCAAGGCCCAGGACTGGCCAAAAAAAAAAAAAAAAAAAAAAAAAAAAAAAAAAAAAAAAGAGAATGTCAATTTATGTGACATTATGTGAACATCAATTTGGTGAGCCAAACACTTCTGGGAGTTTTTGTAAAAAGAAAAAATTCAACTCTGTGAGCTTTTGTTACTACGAAAGATCCTCAATATCGAAATAATTTCAGTGCGTGACAATATGCAAGGATTCTTTGACTTCTTTAAATAGGACGTTTTGCAAGACCGAATGAATGGGAAATGTGGTGGGGAATAGAGCAGAAAGGGCTCACCAAGTGAATTGGGTAGTGAGAGAACAAACTGAGCTAATCAAGGGACTTAGGAAGAGATATATCACAGGAAAAGTGGAACAGATTACAGGAAGCATAAAGAAAGAGAGGTATATGCATATATCACCATTTGGGGATGAATTGCTTTACAATTACTAAGCATAGAGGACATAAGAATTTTGAGAATTGAATGTGACACTGAGCATGAAGGATCAGACGTCTGTTTATTTTACTTTATAATATTATTAAGAATTACTAACACAGAGTTAATGTGTAAATAATTAAGAATTTGAGGGAGTGGTTTGAGGGGTGAAGCAGAGGGATGAAGGGAGAAAAATCAGGAAGGGATAGCAGGTATGAGAAGAAATGCATATGTAATCACTATATGAAGCATGTTTCTGTAACCCCACTGTACATCATCCTGAAAATAAGAAAGAAAATGTAAAAAAATTAAGTGTAAATGCATTTTGCGGTGGGAAACTAGATTTTTCTATGTATCCAAAAAATAACATTCAAAATGTATTAAAATTTGTGCATTGCTGGAAATATTACAAGTGTTGGTAGATAATCAGAAAGAAGAAAAATATTGATTGTGTGTGAGTTTGTGTTTGTGTTTGAGTGTGTGACTGTGTGTGTGTGCCTAGTCTTTTGAAGTTATGTCTCATGGTGATCAACATAGAAATGCATTGATAAGATAGGGTATATAAAATTTGTCAAACGTGGTAATTCCTCCCTCATTTTTCTCTTGCTTCACTTTGCAATCAACTGTTCACCAACTTTGAATGGTTAATTACAACAATTTCTATTCCTTTGTTGCATTCCTTTACCCTTTGTACTTCTCACAGTGTGAAGAAGTCATTTCCTTACTACGATAAAGAAAGAGACAATATTAAGAGCTCCATGGTCTAATACAGGGACACCTGGTTTACCAACACAGAAAATTAAATCAAAAGAAATAATTTCAAATAAGGATTTCAAAGTAAAAATAAAGAAACCTCCGGATTCCATATATTTGAGATCATTACTAGTACCATGATTGTTTGTGATTATTTCTCCAAAGTATTGAGAAACTGTAATACTCTGCATGGACAATCCTAGGCATGTATGCCATTTTTATCACTCAGTGAATCCATTGGCTCTGTTTGCCGCTGTTTCACTTCATAGGACATAATGTTTTCCTAAGGCTTTCTATTTCCTTACAAATGAGAGGATGTCATTCTTTCTGAAGGAAGCCTAGAATTACACTATGAATATAAAACCACTTTCTGTTGTTCCATTCATCAACTGATGGCCAGAAGAGTTGGTTACATATGTTGGCTATTTGAGAGAATGCTGCAATGATCATGATCATGGTGGAAGTTTTAGCATGGAATTCTTTATGATCTTTACAGTGAATGCCCACCATTGAGATTGCTCGATCATAATCTATGTGTATATTTTATTGCAGATGTGGTATACTGCTTTGCAGAGTGTCTAAAGAATTTTATTTATTTGAGTTTCAATTATATTTTGTATTTGAGAGCCCTATTTGTTTAGTAGCTACTTCATATCTTCTCTCATATTCTGTGCTCTCCTCTCTCTTCATAATTTGACATATGGAGCTTAGCAATTCCATGGACGTCTTTTTGTACAATACTGTGATTTAATGTGGTTGTTAGATTTTATAGAAATCTGTTAATCTGCGCTCAGAAGCCCTAGTGTTTGTCCTCGTTCTTCTTGCATATTTATTGTATCCATTTTACCTCGAGTCCATGATCCAATTAGAATTTTTGGTGGTGTGAGGTGACACACATTGATGTACTTTTGGTTGGCGGAAGAGTTTAAAGTGTTCTGCCTTACCATTTCTTGAAAAGGGTGTGCTTTTCTATCCAATTCTTTTGTCTTAATTAAAAAACCAAGGTGTCATAGGTGTATATGTTGACTTCTCTGTCTTCAATCACATTTTCTTGATTTTTGGCCTTTTGTTGTACCAGGCCCAAAAAGATTTTCAACCTGAAACTTCCAAATGTTTGAAAGTAGATATTAACATACCTCCAGCACTGTTCTTCCTGCTATGGAGTGTTTTGGCATCAAGAAACTGAATTATCCTCAATGTTCAGATATTCCTGCTTCTAGAAAAGCTGAAAGCAAAAATCCACTGTGAAAAGAGCCACTTTCATTTAATGGACACAATACTTTTACTTTTGTTTCTACAGAGAAATATTTGGTAAAGGGGACTTTCAAACAACTGACCCTTGTACACGTTGAACCACTGTCCTAAACTCTGTCCCAATACTCCGTTACACATCCAAGGTATGGAAAATTACTCTATTCTTTCTTGCCATGTACCAGAGATTAAATGGAAGGAAGTGGAACTCTCCACAAGAATGCTATGAAATTCATGTGATGTCACTCAAGAGCATTTTCTGTCATTTGGAATAGCTGTAGGAAATAGGATTATGCCAGACAATCCTGAATTGTTTATCAATTACCTCAATATTCTGCCAAGTAATTATGTCGTGGTGTAGATAACATATAGATAGGTAGAAACAAAGAAACTGACAGATAAATCTGTACACACTTACAAAGCCTTTTTCTTTCTACATTAAAATATTTTTTACAAGTAGCCACCAGAGTTTCCCAACAATATTTACCTTACACTTTGTGGTCGATATGAAATTTGTTTGAACAAATCAAAATCTGCTATCTGCTATGTGCTAACTGCTATGTGCTATGTGCTATCTGCTATGTGTGCTATGTTGTTGCTGGTGGGAATATTCTGTAGATGTCGGTTAAGTCTAGTTGATCTACGCAGGTTTTTAGTTCTGTGGTTTCTTTGTTCACTTTTTGGTGTGTTGATCTGTCCAAAGGTGATAGTGGAGTGTTAAATTCCCAGTTATCAATGTGTTTGGGTCTGTGAATGATTTTAGAGTCATTAGTGTTCGTTTGATGAAGTTGGGTCGTCCTGTATTTGTTGTGTAGATATATAGGATGGTTATATCCTCCTGTAGCAGATACCCTTTATTAGAATGTAGTAACCTTCTTTCTTTATTTTTTAATGTTTTTAATTTGAAGTCACTTTTATCTGATACTAGGATTGCAATGCCAGCTTGTTTATAGAGGCCATTGGATTGTCAAATTTGATTCCATCCTTTCACTTTTACGAGATGTTTACTTTTGCTGGATAGATGTGTGAGCACTGTTGAAGACCTCATGCGTACCTTACAAGGCACTGTTGTGTAAATCTTTGCGGTTAACAATTATATACAGATACCTTGTATACCTGTATATAATATGAGATTTTTGTTCCTGAAGAATACAATTTTGATATAACAACAAATCCTGCACCCTGTACTCAGTAGTTATGTATTTACTGTTACAATCATATGAGTAACTTTTGTTACTGTATTAAAATCTTTTTGGACTGGCAGGCTTTGTTTTGAACCCATTTGATTCACTCGGTTTAAGCAGGGATTCCCTCTACCCAATAACCTGAGATCAATGGAATCTGGAGTTCCTGTAAGTAAGGAGGGTCAGTTAGGGGCAGTGAAGAGAATAGAGTAAAATATTATGGGGGAGGTTCATGATTTTGGTTTAATTACAGTGACGTGGAAATGTGGAGAATAGTAGAATTGGTAGAAAGAAGTAGTTTAAAAAGATAGACAATTCATTTAACAGAGAAGAGTGGAGGTGTTATTCCTAGGAAAGTGTTTTTAAAGAAAGAGAATGTGAAGAGGAAAATAAAGAAAAAATAGTGGAAGACAAATGCACAAAACAGAGAAAATTTATTTTTAAAAAGGGAAAAAAAACCAGAAATTCGAACAAGCAAAACAATTTTTTGCTAAAAACTAATAGGTAAAAAAGGAATATAAAAACCAAATGACATTTCAGAAATGGAAAAAACACAATAAAAGCATAAAAAAAAACTTGGAAAAGAAAATGCAGTCTTCCTTGTTTGTATGAGCTTTTTAGTCTCTGGTTTCCTTGCGATGGTCAGCAGTATATTTTGCTGCTTGCCATGTTTGACTTGCTTTCAGTTTCTGGGGGTGGATCTACTTTGAACTGCATCCCTTGTTGGTGAGATCCTGGGTCGCTCTGGTTCACACAGCTTGCTAGTGGGACTTCGGTATCCTCTGTGGATGGGGCACATGCACAGTTTTGGGAACCCTGGCTCCACTACTCTGCTGTGGGGCCATTGCTTTCACTTTCAATTTAGAAATTTCAACAGTCAAGGCGGTGCAACTCTCGCTGAGTCATGGCCTAGGATGACCCTCCTACCTGGGCAGGGGTCCTTCTGCTGGCCAGAGCTAGCTCTCCCTGATTGGTCCCTCTTGCCTTTTTCAAAGATGGCCCATTCATCCTTGCTCTCTGAAGGCCTACTTCTGTTCCAGTCTGGTCTGAACCTATGCCAGTGACAAAGATGGCACTTTGCTCTAGCAATGGTGGAAGGGCTAAGCTCCAGATACTCCTTCACGGGCGCGAGTGAGGATGTCTTTATAGAGGTACTCACACTTTCTCTGCTATTTCAGCCTTTGGATGCTCAGTCTGCAATCCAGGTCTGTCTGCTGTTGTCTGGAGGATTTTGTCCCTGTTGCTGTTGTGTGCTTTAGGTGCATGGAGTATGGGGAAGTGTGTGGGCGCCAGCACTGGCTTGTTGGTGCACCACCAACTGGAACAAATATCTGTGTTTCAGGCCAGCAAAGTATATTTTTTCTTCCTGGCCAATATCGCTGTACAGTTATAACTTACTTGGGCTGTCTTTCTAGGAATAAGATTTTCTCTGGTGGGGCAAAACAGTAATGTCAAAATGTGTTTACCTAGGGCTCTGCTGCTACTCCAGCATCTTCTCAGAAGTGAATTGGAAATCCTTCATGATTCTGCTTTGATAAGATTGAAGACGTGGAATAATGTCGATACTCTTGTATTTTCTGAAACTCTGTCCATGGACAATGTAAGTATATATTTTGGAGTATGCTACACTTGATGCTTAGAAGAATCTGTTTTTGATAGCTGTATGTTGAATACCTTTGAATAAGTATGTTACATTCATGTGGAAAATGGATGTACTTCTACACTATGTAATCTTATCTGAGTATTTTGGAAACCGTGTATACTGGTATTAGAATTAGGAAATTGAAAGGGAATACCAAAATTGAGATACACAGGGTAAAAAAAGAGAAACAACTAAAAAAGCAATACTTGCAAAACTGTTTGGTTATAATGCACTGAACACCACAGTGGGGGAATTGGAAGGGGGAGGAGGGAGGAAGGTATGAGGGATAGGGTAACAAACAGTACAAGAAGTGTATACAATGCCTAACGGATGAAACTGTAACCTCCCTGTATATCAATTTGATAATAAAAATTTGAAAAAAAAAAAAAAAAGAACCACATCAGCGGTATCAAAATGCCTGATTTCAAGCTCTATTACAAAAGCATTATTAAAAAAATACGTTATATTGCCAAAAAGGTGATGCCTGATGAATACAATACGGCAGAACACCTTCAAAGATACCAGAGACTTGCAGTCAGCTGATATTTGACCAAGGAATGAGAGACATACAATAGAAAAATTAGCATCTTCAATTATTGGAAATGGGAAAAAAGGATCACCACAGGAAAAAAAAAATCAAAGCTGATCCTAGCATAATAGCAGCACCGATGTCAACTCAAAATGGATTAAGATTTCAACATCAAATGTGAATCCTCATAACTATAATAGAACAGAGGAGCAGAGACATCAGGTCTTCCAGGCCTAGGGAGGACCTTCCTGAACAGAGTCTGACGCACACAACAGATTGATGAAAGATTGGAAAATGGGAGTACATTAAAATAAAAATTTCTGCACAGCTAAGGACATGGTCATGAAAGCAGACAGACAGCCAAACAGCAATGTAACAGACAAATATTATAAAAGGTTAATGTTTCTCACATACAGGGGACACAAGAAACTAATCCCTCCTAAATCCAACAATTCAATCATGAAGTTCGCCATGGATGTGAAAACAGACTTCACAGAAGAAGAAATAAAAATGGTAATGACACACAGAAACATAACAACCATCAATGGAAGTAAGTGATATGTAAATAAAAACAACACTGAAATAACATCTTCCCCAAGTCAGAATGAGATATATTCTGACCTCAAGCAACAAGTGGTGGAGTTGACTCCCTGAAAGAGGAATGTACTGAACTGATGGTGGGAATGTAAACTACTACAACCACTCTTGAAAAGAGTATAGAGTAACTTGAAAAGAACACGCAAGGCATTGCATATGTCCCATTCTGAGCAACAGCATCCAGGATATGACGAGAAAACCTGCACATCCACGTTTATGTTGCACGCTTCAAAAGAGCCAAGAAATGGAAACAAATCCAATGTCCCACTATACATGATTGGATCCAAGCAAATTGTATCTCTGTACAAGGGAATCCTACACAATGATTAGAAAATATTTGGAAAAATGTAATCATTGGGACACAAGCTTGGAACATAGAATGGAACATTGGCTGGCTGATATGTGTATGTTAGAAATAAGTAACACAGACATGATAAAAAAAAAGCAGGTACCAATTCACGGGGAGACAAGGAACGTGCTTGAGAGAAAGGTATCCAAAAGTGACACACAAACACTAATATTTATGTACATAAATTCAGATGGATATCTATATATTACCCAATCTGCAAGGAATTGTTTTATAGTTAATATAACTAGAGGCTTTGGAGATGAGATTGACAATAGACATTAAGGATATAATTTTTTTGTTTTGAAAAAAATGAAAAAGGAAGTTGTTTGTGCAAGAGGACAATGTGAAGGAAAGAGGCAGAAAAATGAGCAAGGAAATAACAGCTGTGAGAAGAAATTTATGCACATTTTTCTCTCACCTCAATACTCCTTCAAAATTTTCTTGATTCCTTGTTAAAAATTTCTTCAACTATCCTTTGCATACATTATTGGTAAAATGAAATTGTGGTTAGCGAGTAACTTAGACTCCTATTACCCTAGCAAAAGCACCATAACTGGAAGTAAATATTATCAGTTGATTCTGGAGAATTTTGAAGCTCTCTTTCTAATTCTGATCTATTAGATAGAGATAATGTGCCAAATTTGGTATACAACATTGAAGTTTTGAAACAATTGGAACATTTCAACACTAGTGATACAGAATCATGTGAATATTCACATAAATTTCAGATAATAAGAGATGCCATATGATTTGATTAAATCTTTTTTTAAAACCTACTGATAATCGAGACACAAATGTCCTTGGTCAAACAGGGCTGGTATTAAACAAATTCTTCTGTTTTCACTTTTAGAATAGCAAAATCTATTTATAAGACACAGATTTGAAATCAAGTTCAAAGACATGAACAAGATATACACAGCTAATAAGGGAGAAAAGAACATGAATCATACTAGAAAATGGAGAGCATAGTCCCAGTTCTCTGATTTACTATGAACCACATAATCATAACTGAGCCTACTTTCCCTGATCTTTTTGTAAAAGTAATGTTTCATGAATGGTCACCACTGAGGAAAAGCGGTCATAATAATGTAGGTACAAAGTTTTGCGAAAATAGTTAAACTTTCAGAACTAGAATGGTCAACATATTCCTTGATAGGTTCCTGTGAACACTTTGCGTAAAAGTGGATGCTTTTCCAAAGACTGGATCATGGGCAGAACAGAAATGTATAGGAAGAAGGAATTCAGGATCCCAAACTCGCCTAGTTGAAAAGTGTGTGAAAACGACTCTCAGGATTCCACTATTGAAACCTCGCTTATTTCTACAAAATCATACATAAACAATGGATAGGAAGAACAAACAGGACTCCCATGACCGGGTAGAAGGCAGCATTGAGCACTTCCGTTGTCAAATGCGGAAGTGCTTGTGAATGACGTGAGATCATAACCCGGAAGTGACCAATATTAGCCACTTCACAATACTAGTGACCCCACACGGGGGAGACAGGAGTTAAAAGTAACTGTTACTACGGAAAGATCTACGGTGGACCAGGTTACTTCGTTGAGCGGAGAGCCTTCTTCACTAATTTGGTAAGTACGGTTCTCCTTCAGAGACATCTAACCATCATTTCCATCGTTTCCTTTCTTCAGTCATCAGTCCCCATCTCGTGTGGACTAACTTTTCACTCTTTGATATACACTGTGACATTTCTGGCTACAAAGTTTCTTTGTAATTCCTTTACCGGAAGTCCCATGAGGTAGTCCCTGCTTATTTTACAAAATACCAAGTATTGTCCAACATATCACATAATCAAAAATGTTATGTCCCTGGAATTGAGAATGGAGCAATTTCCAAAGTGTCCGTCTTCAAATTTACTACCATTACTCTCACTTTTATTTAGCTCTAACAATGATATTTCTATGGGTTTGTACACTTGTTTCATGCCCACAACAAATTTAATGCTGGAATTTACTAATATTTGAAACAGTTATTATCTGTAGCTATGACTCTCAGTATTGCCCAATGTTCCCTCAATTTATAGGTCATGTTCTGTTAGATATAATTACCTATAAATCCCTTGAGCCATAGTTCAAGTAAGAATACAGGAATATCTAGAAATTATTGTCAGAATGTATATGAGTTCAAACGGGTATTTACCTGTTTGAGACCTGCAAAAGTTGGAAAATTTTGAACTATTTAGTATAGATATCTACCAGTTAGAAAATATTTTCACAAATATGTTGAACACTTGTCATGAATGAAGTCCATTGAATGTTGGTCTATGACAAAGAAATTAATGATAAAGAATAATATACTTTGTTGACTTCAGTCCTACTGTTACAATTTTGACATTTCTCCTTATTCCTTTCAAATACAATTGTTGCCTGATTATTTGCGTGTGATTAAACTGGTAAAATACAGCTGGATGAAAATTCATGAGTTTTACCATTAGAATACCTTCTTTCATAGTGTATCTTAGGTTTGCTAATTCAGTCTCAGTGGATGTCATTTTAATCAACAAGACAGGTAATTCATTATTGTCCATGTTCTATTTTTTAATACAGAGCAATTTCCTGTCCCATGAAAATTTTTTAACAGCACCTGAAACATTTCCACAATTTATAGTAATATGCACAATACAAATGGAGTTCTCTAAGTCCTTTCGATGAATAAATTTTGTTTTTTGCTGTCGAGTATGATTTTGGCTCATAATATGTTGGAGATAAGTCTAGGCCCTTTTTAACAGTTAAAAAGGATGGGGAAGATTTACATTGGTTTGTTGCATAATTCCTTTGAATTGGTGCTTTCTTAGAAACCCATATGTAAATGTGGCACGTATGTGAGTCACTGAAGGGAATCATCTTTCTCAAGTCAGTGTGTATTGAAGACTTGAAATTTGTCAAGGAATTCCTGATGCTGAGTAAATTGGATACACTATTGGAAATAAGATCTTCCTAGCAATCTATTAAAAATGTTTTACCATTGATTTCGTGAGAACATGATTTATTTGTGAGAAATTTATTCATGTCTACCCGAGAAAGTAAGACACACACTGTTGATACTTGTTTTTCTGAAAGCGCCAAAAACAAAAAGTCAAAAAACCTTCATTCATATTTGACAATATTAAGAAATACCAGTAGGTATTATAAGCCACTTATTACCCTGTCACTCTAATTAGATTCATGTAGTTTCTCAGGTGTCTTCTCTTAATGTTTAACCTTAGAAAGTATAACGTTCCTTTGGAATGAGTTACATGCAATGAATTGATTGTTGGCAGCAATTATTATGCTGGGAAAATCAATTATCTATATTCTGCAGTGTATTAATATAAGATAGTTGAACAAACTATGGAAGCAAAACATATCCCTTTTTGACTTATTCACAGCATAGGAGGAATAAATTGCAATGTGATTAAAAAGCACAGCGAGAAGATGGGACTTTCTCTTCTGGATTTTGGCCAGTAATTATAATACTGTCATATACTGGCGCTAGAGGACATGAAATGATACCCTAAATCCAAAATGAGTTTGATTATCCAGTCCTTCTAGTTGTGCTCCCATATATAGGAGACACCAGATCAAAGTAATCCCGGCAAAGTGAACACCTCATTACAAGGGGCTCTTTGCTCCTGGAGGAAGGGATGCACCTCACCTTTAGTAGAATGCTTTATGTATAAGAAAATTGCATTCCCCGTTTTCTTTTTAGCCTTAAGCAGAAACTGTTTATGTAAATTGCATTTTACTTCAACATAACGGTTATTCATAAATGTGCCAATACGTTTGGGGTACTATCTCTCTGTCCAAATTTGCAACTTTGATCTCATCATTTTTGGAATGTTCTAAAGTTGTAAGCACCAACATAATCCTTTGTCGAAATATTGTAAAAAATGGAGCCAGCAAGACATTCTCTAACTTTAATCACAATATTAACAAAGCACACCAATTTTATACTAAATTTTGGCAATGTAATATTTAAGGATTTCATCCATGCATTTAGCTATACACACACATAGATAGATAGATAGATAGATAGATAGATAGATAGATAGATAGATAATTATAGATATAGATATAGATGTAGACATAGATATAGATATATACCACCTGTTTTATTCCCAGGAAAAGTCAGGACTCACTACTAGTGCTTCATGTTTGTGATGCCACATAATTAGTTTGTCTTCAATAACTGGAAAAGGTAATTTTAAATTCAAAGCATGTCGTGTGAAACGAATAAAGTTTTTGATGAGTTTGATTTACAAATGAATGCTTTTTCAGCCTTAAGAATGATTATTCATAAAAAAATCTCGCAAATAGTTTGTTTTCTAAGCGGCCTAAATTTAAGGAAAGGAAACTCAAGTTTCTTTGTCTTTCTCATTTTAAACCTAATTTCAGTTTAATACTTTAAAGACACTCCATCCCTCTTTGAATGAACAAGAAAAGATGCCTTCATGTCCCTTTAGATAAACAGTGTTGAAATAAGTCATAAACTATCTCCTGTTTTTCTTCTGAAAATGCCTGTAATTTGTGTATTAAGAAAATCAGTTCTTACAGGATGTGCATCAAAGAACTCAAAAGTTAATGAGTTGAATATCTTCCAAGTTCTTCAATATTCTTTTGTTTCTCCAAAGAAATGATAATGTTTGAGACATCTGGTCTGGAAGTAATTCTTCATTGGTTTTCTGACAGAATTTTTCTCCTCACAGGAAGTGCAGATATTTCCCTGTCTACCGGAATGCAAGAAGGTAAGCATGTTCCCAAGTCCTTTGAAAAGAACACTTCAAATAGTTCCCATCATATTATGTTTAGCATTCTCAGTATGCAAAACACTGTGGGGGAGATTCAATGGGATGGAGTTCAGAATTGAGACATTCTGATAATTGTACAGTGGAATTTTGAATTCGTACTATTGAGACATAAGAATGCAAGTAAATGCCTTGGCCTCAATGCACCTTCCCTGTCAACAGAGGACAGCAAAACAGTAACCGCAAAAAGTCCTTCTATTAATGGAAAAATATTTCCCAAATTAGACCTAAGAATTCACAAATGGGAACTGAAATGAATTCGCTTATTATTTCTATGATAATATCAAAAGGCATAGTTATCATTTTTGTCATCACAGAAGGGAATTTGAAATTAAAGCATACGTTGTAATTGGAAGAGAAGGGAAAGAATCACATTTTCTCAAAAATATACCAGATTTGCTTAGATATTTTTCTTTGCAGGTGAATCTCTGGATCCTGAAAGGTTACTGCAATGCCCCTATGATAAGAGTCACAAGATCAGGGCCTGCCGATTCCCGTACCATCTGGTGAAATGCAGAAAGGTAGGGTTGCATTTCAAAATGAGGAGTTTGTCATACTTTACTATAAACATGAATTTGAAGCTTGATATTTGACTAAATGTGCTAAATATGTGTCAATGAAATAATAGACCACCTGAGTAGATGCAGTATACACATATTTGTATTTGATCTTGTAATCTGATCTTTGTGTAGTGCAGATAAGAAATAGCAGTGCAACTTGTTTACAGAACTCTAGGATGAGTAGAACATTGCAAGATGTTTTCTGTAGGACAATCATTTCAGTCTGAGTGTAGCGACTTTATACTTGTTTCCTTGTTCACACTTAACTACTCTAAATCAGCAATTTAGTAAAGTTTCTAAAAATTAAGACAGATGCATTGCCTTATGGCAGGACATAATTCCTGAACCATGTTACTTTTCAGTAAACCTAGTGATCCTGAATTGATGATAACGAAGATGTGTCTTGCCTGTTTTGTATATTTTGGTGTATTTTTTGTAATGATACCACGACAGTTATTTTCACATAGAACAAGAAATCTTTCAAATGCTCATATAGTTATCTATCCCAATTCATTTTTTTGTGTTAAAAAACTTTGCTCTGGGCAGAAAACAAACTTCCCTTTTTATGCTTTTCAAAGGATGCTCACTGATTATATATACACATGTGCACAGAAAGACACATACATATGCATATTCATGCTCATATGTTTTCAAATATTCTTATATCTAAATGCGAATATATGCAAATTATACTTTACATGCACATGGTATCACACACATGCACCAAGACACACAATGAGGGCATTTCCAGTTGTGTTTTCGATCAATGTGTCTTACCCATTCATGTAGCATATATTAATAAATGCCTTTTTACTCAATAAGATTTCATGATTCTGAATGTTTTTAGATGCCAAAGTTTTGTTTTAAGTATCCAGCATTTTGCTGCTGTGTCAGACCTCCAATCTTGTCATGACGAGTTTAAATCAAAGTACTTTTAGGCGAAGAGAGTATGAGATATAGAGTGTGAGAGAATCTTATCCACCTCCAGCCCCTAAAAATTGTAAGAAACAGATTGAAGAAGAGTCGACGTTGTACTAGTCCGTCCTCTTGTGCTAGACTGGTGTTAGTACAGCACACAAGCCCAAGGTAAAACCACAAGTCAAGCATAGAAACAGCAACCCTTTCCTTATCCCCCAAATTTGTACTATTTTTATTTTTTACATCCTGGTTCTATAGAATCATCCGGACATTGCTGCCAAATTGGCTACTTGTCCCTTCAATGCTCGGCACTTGGTGCCGTGCGATCAACTCAGTAAACGTATAGCAGCATGTGAAGACCAAAGTTGCATTGAGGATGATGTAGGTAAGCTTGATACACGAAACAGAAATCAGATCTGATTCAGATTCAGTCTGTTACATATTGTGATTCCATTTTCCTTATTTTCCTTCTTGCAGTTACTATGACTTGGTCCCAACCCCAAGAGAAGAAATCTGGAAATACAGGGCATCGCCTTTCCTCTGAGGAAGACTGGGATAAAGGTAAAGAGCTTGATTAAATTTTGATTTAGTGCTGTAACTGAATGCCAGTTTAGAGATAGATGCAAATAATACAAAACTCTTTAGCTCAACATGAAATTTAATGTAGGCTAACATAGAGAAAGCTGTTATGCTCATCCTCATATATGAAGACATGCATTCAGAAATGAATTCTTTAAAGAATATATATAAAACAGGGTTGTCCATCTATAGTTTAGGACTCTTTCTTTTCCATGTTTATTATCCACTTAAATCATTGATATATTAGGTCCTTAAGGTGGTTATTATTTCATTAATACCTATGTCTTTCCTTGGCCATGTAAATGTTAGAGAAAATGTAATATATAACCTGGAGACAATATCCATTTTTCTGTTTGCCAGAATCCTTGGAAAACCCTAGCCCAACTTTTGTTTGGGGTAGAGCAGATTCTTCTAGCCAAAACAGGTAAGAAAATGACATTATCACTTTGGCAAAGATCTATTTCTTAGAAATAAAGGAAACAATTATGATAGGTGGAAGAGCTGCCTTTTTCTTTTAGGAATAAAAAAATTTCCTCTTTTCAGAGAAATATTCAGATTGCTGTCTGAACGGTGATTGGTGAAAGCATGCATGTGTAAATCTGCAATTACTTCATGATCTTAAAACATTTCCAGGGGCTGGGGATATGGCCTAGTGACAAGAGTGCCTGACTCGGATACACAAGGCCCTAGGTTCGATTCCCCAGCACCACACATACAGAAAACGGCCAGAAGCGGCGCTGTGGCTCAAGTAGCAGAGTGCTAGCCTTGAGCGGGAAGAAGCCAGGGACAGTGCTCAGGCCCTGAGTCCACGGCCCAGGACAGGCAAATACAAAACAAACAAATAAACAAAAAAAATTTCCAAACAAATTCATTGATATCTATGGAAAGTCATACTCAAAATGGTCTCGGAGTACCATTCAATATTGAGAAAATGTTACAGATATGACAGTATGTCAGAGCCACCGTTCACTTTTCAATGACATACGTTTCGATTTAATTTTATTCACAGAAATAACAAATGAGCGGCTGAAATTCCTCTTCATGTAAGTAGCTACTAAAATCATAAGGAGATGAATTTGATTAAATGTAGTAAAAAGCAACTATACAGATACATTGTGTTATTTGGGTTTGTATGTTATATGCCCTTTGCTCAACAAGAATAGCAATAAATGCATCATGTGTGTTTACAGCCTGTTTTCATTTTTCAATATTTCCTTGCAAACCTTCACCAAATATTTGTGAAAAGGCCTCCTTTACATGGATCTGTGATACCTTGAATATTCTGTGTAAAAATCACACCAGATGTTCGCCCACGTATACAGTTTGTAAGGCAATGATAACTTCCAATTTAGATTTTTGAAAGATCTCTATATGTGATTACAGAGTAAAAGGAAGTGTGTTGTTCCCTGTTGTCACTTTCATATTCAACAAAATAACTTGGGAGACAAGAAGAAAAAGTTTCTGGGGACTCTGTGGATTGATGAGACAACCTGAGAAAATTTAGGAGGCTTATAGTTATATTTTCCTTTTATCCATTACTAAGTCACTTTCCACAAAAATAATGCCTCCTTTTTTCATTTATGGGTTGTATCTCATCTAATATAGAGAATTTTGGATGAAATATTATGACTTGGATCTCAAATCTTAGGATAATCATTTCTCATGTAGTCCACAATATTTACTATTTTTGTTATAAGACTTGGGGAAATTTCATATTTTGTGTCCCTGTCATGTGACACTGATTATACTTGCATAGGTGAGACATATACAAACTGTTCTATTACTTAGATGAAACTTATTATGTTACCTAAACTAAGGTTAGAAGAAATGTACCTGTTTCATGATCATAATGGATTCTCTGGGTATTAACGTATTCACCTACCTTCAAGTGATTTGAAACCCATAGAGTTTCAAACCATAAGTCAACAGCAGTTGCCCATTGGTCCATTTCTGCGTATATGGAAGTTGAAAAAAGCAAGAAATTCTTTCAGAATAATAGGCAGTTGTTCAGTTTTGCATATCTGTACAACAACGATGTAACTTTCTATTGTTCTTAGGCAGAATCAGAAATGTATATTATCACACCTTCCACCATAATGCAAAGATCTTTTTTCTATTTTCCTTTGCAGAAATAATCCGGAGGCCTACTATTTGAGGACTACATATTTTTCCTTGTCTTGCTAATGACATGAAATAATAAATATTACTTTCGGCACGTTGAATGCGTTTTCATTTCCACTAGCTTTTAACACTTACTAATTTGGTTAGCTTGTATATTGTTTATAATGAACGCTGACATCAATGTTAGGGTGAAATCCTTTACTGAAATATACCTTTTCAATTTCTCTAAGAAGCATATTTAGGTTTTACGAGATGAACGATGATCATGAAATGAAAATCTGTATACATAAACATGTATAAAATTCTTCTATATCTTTTTTCAGTTAGATTTGAATGTGAAAAACGCTTTTTTGTCAGTGATCTCCCCCTTGCATTAAAAATATTATTAAAATTACCTCTTTTAGTAGAGAATTTGAATTTATATGGTCCACCATATGGGTGAGCCACAAAACTACTGCTTGATTGTGTGTGTGCGTGTGTGAGAGTGTGTGTTTGTCTGTGTTTGTGTCTTTGTTGGGAGTATTTAATTAATAATTTGTAATTAAATTTTATTGACAAGGTGATGCAAATTAGTTACCGTTACATAATAAAGCATTGAGTACATTTCTTGTCATTTTAGTTACAACCTCCCCTATTTTTTAGTATCTTTCCAAGGTCAGATAACCATATATACAAGATCCAGTGTTCCAAACTCATATCCAGTCACCACAGGAGGACTCCACCGGTTTTTCACGTAGTATATTAAACATAAGGACAATGATAATATCCTCCTGTGCCCATGTCTTGCAGATATGATGTAACATCACTGGCAAAACCATATCGAAATATTATTTGAGAAGAAGTTTTATACTTTATAGACAACAAGTCTATGCCCCACCCAAGTGATAAAATATTTAAAATAACTCATGGGCCCTCGACGATTTATATGGCCATTGATAGCAGGCATTGTACCCTTTATTTTCTTAGTTGCCTCTGCTGAACCAGGTACTGTGTGTTTGACACAAAGTGTGCAAACTATATTAATCTATTTTAATCACTATGTTAATCAGCTTGCTCATAACACTATGCAAGCCCTGCACGTGCAATCAGTGAAATCAATCATTTTTACCACCGTGTTTTCGATTTTCAGCAGAAAAAAAGTTATCAAAGAAAGTCCTCCATTGGCTTGTCCAATAGAATGGGCCCGTCTCCATCCTACTCCTTGGAAGTTCATGAATGGTCTTAGTACGAGCTAGCCATATTCCACTATGAATGGAAGCCCCCTACTACTGACCAACCACGTAGACTGACTAAGAAGCACCTTTGTCAATTTAAATCTCACTCCTGAGGATAGGCTCACAGGCCCATGCTATATTCTTATTTATTTATTCATTTTTTGGTTTTTAACCATTAATTAACAGATTTTATAACTATTGTGTGAACTAAAGTGTTATGTAGACACCATACTTAAAATCATTCCAAGGTTCCAAAGAGGCCTGAATTTCCTCTTCCTTTACAAGGGTTCCTATATGTGCAGTGGGATAAGATGTTGATTTTATGAAAACAATTTAGAGGTCATAATAGTTTCTGGTGAGAAAAATATTGAGCTACAATGCAAAATGAAGTCTCAAGGGAAGGGATGGTTCCATGATTGGTTTAAGTGGTCTCTGTACCTAAATATACACATTTGGGTTACTGCTGATCCCTTTGCTTTTTTTTTTTTTTTTTTTTTTTTTGGCCAGTCCTGGGCCTTGGACTCCGGGCCTGAGCACTGTCCCTGGGTTCTTCCCGCTCAAGGCTAGCACTCCGCCACTTGAGTCACAGCGCTGCTTCTGGCCGTTTTCTGTATATGTGGTGCTCGGGAATCAAACCTAGGGCCTTGTGTATCCGCGGCAGGCACTCTTGCCACTAGGCTATATCCTCAGCCCATCCCCTTGCTATTTTATTGTTGGGACATACAATATACATTATATTACTGGAACCATTCAATACATAATAGCTCGGTTAAACACCTCTTGGTCAGCCAAATTTGTAGACACTGAATCCCCCAAAATTAGTGGAAGAAAAGTGTCAATAATTTGATTCCTGTATAAAAACTAGTAAAGAGAAATATTATGCTGAAATCTAGAGCCAGATGATAAAAATACAAATGTCTCCTAAAGCAAAATTTACAAAAACATTTGTGTAAACCAATTCTAAAACTTATCAGGCGGAAAGATACGAGGGAGTTGGAAGTGTGGGGAAGTGTGGGTAACATGATGAACTAGAAATATACTTACAGACTTACATATGAACCTCTAATCCTTTGGTACATCACTCTGAAAATAAAGGAAAAAATTAAACAATCAAGAAAAAAAGAGGAAGTTATGTGGTATGAAATAGTTTATGGTCCTAATCTGAATCCTTTAGAAATAATGCCATTGTAGACATGAACGGATTAGATTCAATCAGTTGATCAGAGAAAATGAACAGGGACTTGATGAGCATCATGCAACCCCCAAGCTTATGCAGCTGATTGGGAAGAATTGAGAAAATTAAAAGGATCTCAAACCACTGCGGTAGATAATAAGGAAGACTCAGATGGCTCAGACACTGAGGAAAAATTATGCAAGGAGCTTACTAAAGACAGATTGATCCATGTGGAGAAAATTTTGGAATCAATTATAGCCCTATTGTCGCAACATCATCCAAAGCAGCAAACTCCTGTAAAGGTAAAGACTTGTGGGACCTGCCCAGAATCCTGGCGGACTTTCATCCTTTCCCACCACAACCTCTGCCTGATAGGGTCTCACAGCTAGTACCATTTCTGCCTGTGCTGTTTAAAGTGCCTGGTCCTCCTACAGTAAACGTGGCACACTTCCTTGGCTCAGACTTATCAAGAAGGGAGGACATTTCTGGTTTTCATTTATTCCCTGACAGGCAAGGTGAAGATAGCAAGAGAGTTCATCAGTGTTTGTCATTTAAACAAATAACAGATCTAAAGAATGCTTGTTTTCAATATGGCTCTACAGTACCACATACTCAAGTCATTCTTATTTATTTATTTATTTATTTATTTATTTACTTACTCATTGGCCAGTCTTGGGACTTCAACTCAGGGCCTGAGCACTGTCCCTGGCTTCTTTTTACTCAAGGCTAGCACTCTGCTCCTTGAGTCACAGCGCCACTTCTGGTCATTTTCTATAACTCTGGTGAGGGGTAATCAAACCCAGGGCTTCATGTACATGAGGCAAGCACTCTTGCCACTAGGCCATATTCCCAGCACACTCAAGTCATTCTTGAACCTTGGCTACTAAAACTTTATGCCCAAATTGCCAAGCAGCCCTCAGGCCCTCTAAGATAAAAGGAGGAATAAATGACTATATTCAGCTTTGTGCGGACATTGGGCCATCCTAGCTGCATGGCCTCATGCTCCAAGGGCCGACTGTACCAGAGTTCTTCCGCATGTCCTGGATGGGGAGAAGGCGACGGGGACATTTATGTACTGCTCGGATTCCTGGCATTTGTTTTTCCTGCCGACAAAGGGGCCACTTAATGGCTCACTGACTTAATCAGAAAAGGAGATTTATTACTGAAATTTCTCCCCTTTGTAAAAACAGGAAGCATTGTGTTACAAATTTCAGATCTAATTTGAATGACTCTGGCCGCCAGATTTCAGTAAGCTGGCAGAGGAGCCAGTCCCTGGACCCACAGAAAAATTTTGGAGCAGCTCCTTCTTTCCCCTAAACTCAAGCATATCCCCCAAAAACCTGCAGCAACAATCAGTTTCAAGTCTCCTCTGAGCAACAACAGAAAGTGCAGGACTGGATCTCTGTTCGTCTACCTGCACAGTACTGACTTCCAAAATGGTATTTTAGCCCCTCTCTACAGGAGTCATTGGCCCACTTCCAAGGGAATCTGTTGGCTTATTTTTAGGCCGTAGCAGCTCTGCTCTGAGGGGCTTACCTATTATTCCAGGAGTGATCAATCAGGACTCTAATCTAGGAATAAAAATCATGGCTTCAATGCTTGCTAGTATTACCACTAAAATGCTCACTACCTAAATGCAGCCATTCACAAAATAACACATGATATGTGAATAGGCACTGGGGATTATAAGACCCAGAATCTAGTAAATACCCCAAAGCAGATTGACCAGTGGCTGCAGGAGATATGGCTAGAGGCATGGGGTTGGGTATTTCCCACAGTAAAAAGGATGGTTCTTAGGCCTGGTTTATTCAAGGGGCCCAGGAACCCTACTTTGACTTCATAGTGCGCCTTCAGAAAATTATTGATAGAACAGTACAAGGTGTATTTTTGGACACTCAAAAGATGAAGCTATTGGGACAGACTCTGGGTGCTAGTGTGAAAGTACCCAAATCCGGGAAATTCAACTGTTTTGGCTGTGGGGACAAGGGCATACTAAAATGAATTGTGTAAAAATAAAACTGGCAAATACAAAGTCGCCTAGGATATTCCATCACTGCAAACGTGGGGTACATTGGGCCCAAGAATTTTGATCTAAAACTGACATTGGTGGACATATGCTTCCCCTTTCATCGGAAGCAGCACAGGGAGAAAGTACAAGGTGTTCAGGAAAGGGGGCAAAGGGCAAGCCTCATGGTCGCATTCCTATGAACGAGCCTTCCCCACCATCTTTTCGTTACAACCAGCCCAGATTGGGAGTGCCACAGTGGACCTTTTCTCAAGCCCAACCTTAACTTTCCCTGCTAATTTCCAGAATTAGAACTTGCATATACGGTCCCTTACCATGGGGGACTTGGGGCCTTCTTTTGGAGCATTCCATTTTAATTGCTAAAGGGGTGTTAGTTGTACCAGGAGTAACTGACTCTGACTACATAGGACAAATTCAAATCCTTAAGACCTCCCCTGTACCTTATGATATTAATTCTGGTGATCGTATTGCACAATTGATTTTTTTGCTTACATATTTATATCAACTCTGCAAACCCTTATCAAGGAGGTTTTGACAGTATGAAATATCAATGTGTTTTCTCGATTTTCAATGAAGTATACAAACCACCTTGTTGTAAATTTTATATAGGAAAGAGGCATTGCTAGCTACTGGCTAAGACATCACAATAATCAGCCAGATTGAATGGGGCATCGGGGCAGGGTGACTCAAACTATCAAATGCAGAATAAAAGGTGTTAGTAGTACACTTGATTCAGTTATTAAGCAAAATCTTGAATATCAGAATATTACTGATGGTGAAGGCCAACATTCCATTTTTGATCCGTAATTTTTGTAAGTGCCTATTAACGTAATTGTACTAGACGTCTTTGAACAATGGGGAGCTCATTTAGTTTTCCCTTGATGTTCAGATGCATGTCTTTCTCAGTAAGATTACTTACTTGGCAGACAGATTGTCCAGTTTGTCGTGAGCAAAGGCCCTTATCTAAAGAAAAGTTAGCAGCCAAATTGCAAGTTGTTGGAGATAAGTTAGCTTCAAATCATATTGAGGTTTCTATCTCTACCTAGAACTCTCCTAATTCTGTTATTAAAAAGAATTCCCACAAATGGAGATTGCTCACTGGTTGTCGAGCTCTAAATTCAGCTATGAGGCCTATAGATACTTTACATCTTCGCTTGCCCCAATTATGTATGATTCCTTTAAATTGGAATATTATACTAAGATTTGCAAGATTGTTTCTTTACTATTTTCTTATTTGATGAGGACCTATCATCCTTTGCTTTTACTTTAAGTCGGATTAATCTCCAAGGACCCCATGGAAGGTTCAAATGGAAATTATTGCCACCAGGCATGATGAACTCACCTACTATGTGTCAAACTTTTGTAGCCAGAGCACTAGAACCTATTAGGAAAAGATTTGCTCAGGTTTCATGTATTCATTATATGGATGACTAATTATTTGCTTCACCTAATAAAGATATTCTATCAGACTTATTACAAATTTTGTCCTTCCACTTGCAAGAAAATGGTTTACTAGTTGCCCCTGATAAAATCTGGACAGAGGAGCCATTAAAGTATCTAGGATATTTAGTTAAAAAAAACAAGCAATTATTCTCCACTTTATAATAATTCGTACTGAATAATTAAATACTCTTGATTTTCAAAAGTTACTAGAGGACATTAATTGGCTTCATCCTTCCTTAGGCATTCCCACCTATGCTTTGCATAATTTATTCTCTATTCTTCAAGAGGATTTGACTTTAAATATCCCTTGTGTATTAACGAGTGAGGAAAGTCAGGAATTACTTTTAGTAGAAAAACCCCTGACTCAAAATTTCTTATCCCAGGTAGATTTTTCTGTCCCTAATGGGCTATTAAATCTACTTACAAAGTTTACCCCACAGGGGGAATAGCACAGTTCAACAATACTTTGATATGTACCAGGCACACATTGTCAGAAATGTAAACCACATGTCTGGAGATAATCAGCTTTATTATCATGCAAGGTTGTAAAATGTGCCTGGAAATCAATGGGCAGGACAACTACTTGATTATCATCCCCACACCTAAATAACAATTCAAATTTGCATTACAAACCCCTGATCTCCTTCCTTTTTCATTAAATGGCTTTAATGGAAAAGTTTTATACAAATTACATTCTAGTCTTTTAAGGAAATTATTTCAATAACAAATTTATAGTACTGATTATATTAGACTTTCTAAGCTCATTCTAAATTCGCCTAATAGTTTTGAAGATAGTACCAAAAATAGCAAATGTGCTTTTTGGACAGAAGGTAAATATCAAGTTTTCCTCACTCCCTGGCAATAGGCATATAAAATGAATCACAGGCTGTTATATATGCTTTACAGAATTTCTTAATAACTTTCAATTTAATCACTCAGTCGACCTGTGCAGCACATGCTTTATGCAATATATATTCTGTTGTTATTTATCACATAAACCCCCCACTAGATTCACTATTGAAACAATTCAAAGCCAGTAATGCCAAAGACAGCTTCACTGTAAGTCATTCAGATTCTTGCTCATTCTAATTTGACAGGTCCTATGGCATGTGGTAATTTTCATGTAGATGATTTAGTCCCTTTCATTTCGTCAAAAGAAGCCAATGCATCTTGGCATTCTAATGCAGGTCATTTACCTTTCACATATAAAATTCCTTCAGGGTTGGTATTATGTCCCAGTGGCAAGAATGCTTGCCTCATACACATGAAGCCATGGGTTTGACTCCCTAGCGCCACGTACATAGAACATGGCCAGAAGTGGCACTGTGGTTCAAGTGGCAGCGTGCCTGCTAGCCTTGAGCAAAAAAGAAGCCAGGGACTGTCCTCAGACCCTGAGTCCAAGACCCAGGACAGGAATAAATAAAATAAAATAAAATAAAATTCCTTTTAAACAACCTAAGCAAATTATTGCTAACTGTCCTACTTGTTGACCTTTGCATTTACAAACCCTTCCCCTTGGTGCTAATTTTCAAGACCTGGCTCAAACAATTACATTACATGTTTTGTGTCTCTGTATGTATAACCTAGAATATGGCTTGTGGAAATGTGCCCGGATCCTTAAAATAATAAGTTTTCATTGATTCACCTGTACAACTCCCTCCAAGTGGGTCAAGTCACACAAGTGTCCAAGTATAGTTTTCCAGAAGCTGTACAATTAATTGGTTTCAGTGTATATGGAAGTTAAGAAAGCAGGGAATTCATTCATGATAATAGGCATTTGTTCAATTTGCAGTACCTGTACAAGATCCAAGGATGTGTCTAATATTTGTAGACACAATACGAACATATGTGTTAGCACTCTTTGCATCGATAGAAAAAAATGTGTTTTTATTTATTCCTTTGCAGAAATAATCAGTTGCCCCACCGTGTGTTCAACAAGTATTTCTCCTTGTCTTATCTATGAGTAAAAATAATAAAAAAAAATGTCTAATCATATGAATGTCTTTTGATTTCCCCTAATAATTGAGAAAAGCACTCTTGCAACTAGGCCATATTCCCAGCCCTCCCCTAATCATTGACACCTCCAATTTGGTTACAGTGTTTGACAATATGCAAGGATTCTTTGACTTCTTTAAATAGGACGTTTTGCAAGACCGAATGAATGGGAAATGTGGTGGGGAATAGAGCAGAAAGGGCTCACCAAGTGAATTGGGTAGTGAGAGAACAAACTGAGCTAATCAAGGGACTTAGGAAGAGATATATCAGAGGAAAAGAGGAACAGATTACAGGAAGCATAAAGAAAGAGAGGTATATGCATATATCACCATTTTGGGATGAATTGCTTTACAATTACTAAGCATAGAGGACATAAGAATTTTGAGAATTGAATGTGACACTGAGCATGAAGGATCAGACGTCTGTTTATTTTACTTTATACTATTATTAAGAATTACTAACACATAGAGTTAATGTGTAAATAATTAAGAAATTGAGGGAGTGGTTTGAGGGGTGAAGCAGAGGGATGAAGGGAAAAAAATCAGGAAGGGATAGCAGGTATGAGAAGAAATGCATATGTAATCACTATATGAAGCATGTTTCTGTAACCCCACTGTACATCATCCTAAAAATAAGAAAGAAAATGTAAAAAAAATTAAGTGTAAATGCATTTTGCGGTGGGAAACTAGATTTTTCTATGTATCCAAACAATAACATTCTAAAGTTATTAAAATTTGTGCATTGCTGGAAATATTACAAGTGTTTGGTAGATAATGAAAAAGAAGAAAATTTTTGATTGTGTGTGTGAGTTTGTGTGTGTGTGGGGGTGTGGTGTGTTTGAGTGAGTGACTGTGTGTGTGTGCCTAGTCTTTTGAAGTTATGTCTCATGGTGATCAACATAGAAAGGCATTGATTAGATAGGGTATATAAAATTTGTCAAACGTGGTAATTCCTCCCTCATTTTTCTCTTGCTTCACTTTCCAATCAACTGTTCACCAACTTTGAATGGTTAATTACAACAATTTCTATTCCTTTGTTGCATTCCTTTACCCTTTGTACTGCTCACAGTGTGAAGAAGTCATTTCCTTACTACGATAAAGAAAGAGACAATAGTAAGAGCTCCATGGTCTACTACAGCGACACCTGGTTTACCAACACAGAAAATTAAATCAAAAGAAATAATGTCAAATAAGGATTTCAAAGTAAAAATAAAGAAACCTCCGGATTCCATATATTTGAGATCATTACTAGTACCATGATTGTTTGTGATTATTTCTCCAAAGTATTGAGAAACTGTAATACTCTGCATGGAAAATCCTAGGCATGTATGCAATTTTTACAACTCAGCGAATCCATTGGCTCTGTTTGCCGCTGGTTCACTTCATACGACATAATGATTTCCTAAGGCTTTCTATTTCCTTACAAATGAGAGGATGTCATTCTTTCTGAAGGAAGCCTAGAATTACACTATGAATATAAAACCACTTTCTGTTGTTCCATTCATCAACTGATGGCCAGAAGAATTGGTTACATATGTTGGCTATTTGAGAGAATGCTGCAATGATCATGATCATGGTGGAAGTTTTAGCATGGAATTCTTTATGATCTTTACAGTGAATGCCCACCATTGAGATTGCTCGATCATAATCTATGTCTATATTTTATTGCAGATGTGGTATACTGCTTTGCAGAGTGTCTAAAGAATTTTATTTATTTGAGTTTCAATTATATTTTGTATTTGAGAGCCCTATTTGTTTAGTAGCTACTGCACATCTTCTCCCATATTCTGTGCTCTCCTCTCTCTTCATAATTTGACATATGGAGCTTAGCAATTCCATGGACGTCTTTTTGTACAATACTGTGATTTAATGTGGTTGTTAGATTTTATAGAAATCTGTTAATCTGCGCTCAGAAGCCCTAGTGTTTGTCCTCGTTCTTCTTGCATATTTATTGTATCCATTTTACCTCGAGTCCATGATCCAATTAGAATTTTTGGTGGTGTGAGGAGACACACATTGATGTACTTTTGGTTGGCGGAAGAGTTTAAAGTATTCTGCCTTAACATTTCTTGAAAAGGCTGTGCTTTTCTATCCAATTCTTTTGTCTTAATTATAAAAAACCAAGGTGTCATAGGTGTATATGTTGACTTCTCTGTCTTCAATCACATTTTCTTGATTTTTGGCCTTTTGTTGTACCAGGACCAAAAAGATTTTCAACCTGAAGCTTCCAAAAGTTTGAAAGTAGATATTAACATACCTCCAGCACTGTTCTTCCTGCTATGGAGTGTTTTGGCATCAAGAAACTGAATTATCCTCAATGTTCAGATATTCCTGCTTCTAGAAAAGATGAAAGCAAAATCCACTGAGAAAAGAGCCACTTTTATTTAATGGACACAATACTTTTACTTTTGTTTCTACAGAGAAACATTTGGTAAAGGGGAATGTCAAACAACTGACTCTTGTACACGTTGAACCACTGTCCTAAACTCTGTCCCAATATTCCGTTACACATCCAAGGTCTGGAAATTTACTCTATTCTTTCTTGCCATGTACCAGAGATTAAATGGAAGGAAGTGGAACTGTCCACAAGAATGCTATGAAATTCATGTGATGTCACTCAAGAGCATTTTCTGTCATTTGGAATAGCTGTAGGAAATAGGATTATGCCAGACAATCCTGAAATGTTTATCAATTACCTCAATATTCTGCCAAGTAATTATGTCGTGGTGTAGATAACATATAGATAGGTAGATACAAAGAAACTGACAGATAAATCTATACACACGTACAAAGCCTTTTTCTTTCTACATTAAAATATTTTTTACAAGTAGCCACCAGAGTTTCCCAACAATATTTACCTTACACTTTGTGGTCGATATGAAATTTGTTTGAACGAATCAAAATCTGCTATCTGCTATGTGCTAACTGCTATGTGCTATGTGCTATCTGCTATGTGTGCTATGTTGTTGCTGGTTGGAATATTCTGTAGATGTCGGTTAAGTCTAGTTGATCTATGCAGGTTTTTAGTTCTGTGGTTTCTTTGTTCACTTTTTGGTGTGTTGATCTGTCCAAAGGTGATAGTGGAGTGTTAAATTCCCAGTTATCAATGTGTTTGGGTCTGTGAATGATTTTAGAGTCATTAGTGTTCGTTTGATGAAGTTGGGTCGTCCTGTATTTGTTGTGTAGATATATAGGATGGTTATATCCTCCTGTAGCAGATACCCTTTATTAGAATGTAGTAACCTTCTTTCTTTCTTTTTTAATGTTTTTAATTTGAAGTCACTTTTATCTGATACTAGGATTGCAATGCCAGCTTGTTTATAGAGGCCATTGGATTGTCAAATTTGATTCCATCCTTTCACTTTTACAAGATGTTTACTTTTGCTGGATAGATGTGTGAGCACTCTTGAAGACCTCATGCCTACCTTACAAGGCACTGTTGTGTAAATCTTTGCGGTTAACAATTATATACAGATACCTTGTATACCTGTATATAATATGAGATTTTTGTTCCTGAAGAATACAATTTTGATATAACAACAAATCTTGCACCCTGTACTCAGTAGTTATGTATTTACTGTTACAATCATATGAGTAACTTTTGTTACTGTATTAAAATCTTTTTGGACTGGCAGGCTTTGTTTTGAACCCATTTGATTCACTCGGTTTAAGCAGGGATTCCCTCTACCCAATAACCTGAGATCAATGGAATCTGGAGTTCCTGTAAGTAAGGAGGGTCAGTTAGGGGCAGTGAAGAGAATAGAGTAACATATTATGGGGGAGGTTCATGATTTTGGTTTAATTACAGTGACGTGGAAATGTGGAGAATAGTAGAATTGGTAGAAAGAAGTAGTTTAAAAAGATAGACAATTCATTTAACAGAGAAGAGTGGAGGTGTTATTCCTAGGAAAGTGTTTTTAAAGAAAGAGAATGTGAAGAGGAAAATAAAGAAAAAATAGTGGAAGACAAATGCACAAAACAGAGAAAATTTATTTTTAAAAAGGGAAAAAAAACCAGAAATTCGAACAAGCAAAACAATTTTTTGCTAAAAACTAATAGGTAAAAAAGGAATATAAAAACCAAATGACATTTCAGAAATGGAAAAAACACAATAAAAGCATAAAAAAAACTTGGAAAAGAAAATGCAGTCTTCCTTGTTTGTATGGGCTTTTTAGTCTCTGGTTTCCTTGCGATGGTCAGCAGTATATTTTGCTGCTTGCCATGTTTGACTTGCTTTCAGTTTCTGGGGGTGGATCTACTTTGAACTGCATCCCTTGTTGGTGAGATCCTGGGTCGCTCTGGTTCACACAGCTTGCTAGTGGGACTTCGGTATCCTCTGTGGATGGGGCACATGCACAGTTTGGGAACCCTGGCTCCACTCCTCTGCTGTGGGGCCATTGCTTTCACTTTCAATTTAGAAATTTCAACAGTCAAGTCACCTCTCGCTGAGTCATGGCCTAGGATGACCCTCCTACCTGGGCAGGGGTCCTTCTCCTGGCCAGAGCTAGCTCTCCCTGATTGGTCCCTCTTGCCTTTTTCAAAGATGGCCCATTCATCCTTGCTCTCTGAAGGGCTACTTTTGTTCCAGTCTGGTCTGAACCTATGCCAGTGACAAAGATGGCACTTTGCTCTAGCAATGGTGGAAGGGCTAAGCTCCAGATACTCCTTCACGGGCGAGAGTGAGGATGTCTTTATAGAGGTACTCACACTTTTTCTGCTATTTCAGCCTTTGGGTGCTCAGTCTGCAATCCTGGTCTGTCTGCTGTTGTCTGGAGGATTTTGTCCCTGTTGCTGTTGTGTGCTTTAGGTACATGGAGTATGGGGAAGTGTGTGGGCGCCAGCACTGGCTTGTTGGTGCACCATCAACTGGAACAAAAATCTGTGTTTTCAGGCCAGCAAGGTATATTTTTTCTTCCTGGCCAATATAGCTGTACAGTTATAACTTACTTGGGCTGTCTTTCTAGGAATAAGATTTTCTCTGGTGGGGCAAAACAGTAATGTCAAAATGTGTTTACCTAGGGCTCTGCTGCTACTCCAGCATCTTCTCAGAAGTGAATTGGAAATCCTTCATGATTCTGCTGTGATAAGATTGAAGACGTGGAATAATTTCGATACTCTTATATTTTCTGAAACTCTGTCCATGGACAATGTAAGTATATATTTTGGAGTATGCTACACTTGATGCTTAGAAGAATCTGTTTTTGATAGCTGTATGTTGAATACCTTTGAATAAGTCTGTTACATTCATGTGGAAAATGGATGTACTTCTACACTATGTAATCTTATCTGAGTATTTTGGAAACCGTGTATACTGGTATTAGAATTAGGAAATTGAAAGGGAATACCAAAATTGAGATACATAGGGTAAAAAAAGAGAAACAACTAAAAAAGCAATACTTGCAAAACTGTTTGGTTAAAATGCACTGAACACCACAGTTGGGGAATGGAAAGGGGGAGGAGGGAGGAAGGTATGAGGGACAGGGTAACAAACAGTACAAGAAATGCATACAATGCCTAACGGATGAAATTGTAACCTCCCTGTATATCAGTTTGATAATAAAAATTTGAAAAAAAAAAAGAACCACATCAGCGGTATCAACATGCCTGATTTCAAGCTCTATTACAAAAGCATTATTAAAAAATACAAACTTCTATTGCCAAAAAGGTGATGCCTGATGAATACAATATGGCAGAACACCTTCAAAGATACCAGAGACTTGCAGTCAGCTGATATTTGACCAAGGAATGAGAGACATACAATAGAAAAATTAGCATCTTCAATTATTGGAAATGGGAAAAAAGGAAAATGCTTTTGCATTTCGGAGTGTCTGAATCTCGGTGGTGTTCTTGGGGGTGGTCTTGCGACTTGGCACAACATTTGGGGTTTCGTCCGGGATAGCCCCAGAGACCCCGAGATCCCAGACTCCGAAGGTAAGAAAACAGCACTGTTCATTTGTCTTGTCCTGTAATTTGTCTGTCTGTTTTTCTTTTGCTTATACTTGTAGGGCGCGAGTCAGTTTGGTTTTTGGCCAGAACTGACCAGGAGGGCCTCCTAAAGGAGACTCAACCCGCCCACCTTGTACTTGGGTCTGCTCCTTCTGCTTATCTGGCAGGAGGTTGTGGGCCAACTTGGGTCCACTCCTCCCGTACCCTGGCAGGAGGTTGTGGGCCAACTTGGGAGATCTCCAACTCATAACTCGGGTCCACTCCTTCTGCACCCTTGCAGGAGGTTGTGGGCCAACTCGGGTCCACTCCTTCTGCACCCTTGCAGGAGGTTGTGGGCCAACTCGGGTCCACTCCTTCTTACAGGAGGTTGTGGGCCAACTCGGGTCCATTCCTTCTGCACCCTTGTAGGAGGTTGTGGCCCAGCTTGGGAGATCTCCAACTCGTAGCTTTTCTTAGGCCTGTGTGTTTTCCTCCTTTTGTATTAATTGTTTGTTTCTTGTAGCCTTTTGGACTGAACATCTGATCAGAGCTATAGATAACGTTCTGAGGACCTCCATCTAGCCCCCTAGACTTGATCCTAGCTCACTGGAGGGAGGTTAAGGAGATCATTTTTGTGTGTTTTTTTCTTGCACTGTGCCTGACTGACAAACGGATGATGGGGAACATTCCTTCCACTCCCCTGGACTTGACTTTAGCTCACTGGAAAGATGTACAGGTGACAGCCCACAATCAGTCAATCAGTGAGAATGTCCGCAAAAAAAGAACTCTAGGGGACCCCCACCCAGCCTTCTTAAGCAGAAAATTGTTTGGTGCGCTAAAATGTTTTACTAAGACTAAAAATGTTTTACTAAAACTATCAAGCCCTGGGAAATGAGGCTGGAGAATGCTAAAATCATTTGTTAAAGGTTTTTGTCTTAAAATGTACGGCCGATGCTTATTCAGTGCGCTTTAAGATCTTTTGAAAATGTATGTGTGTGTGCATGTGTGAGTGTGAATATGTTCAAGACTGCAGTATGATGCAAAACTAAGTTTAAATTCAAAGGTCTTCATGCCATGCAGTAACTGGGACTGAAGAAAAAAAAAAAAAAAGAGGCTCTTTTAAAACAAGCAGCATGTAAGCAAAGGGCGGCACCTGGTTTCAGATTGCTTGTGAGCTTCAGTATTTCCGATGCAGATAAAAGCTAAAGTGTTGTGTTAGTGTTGAAAAGGCTTTGGAAATCAAGAATACATTTCTAGATAAGAAATTTGGAAGTAAAATTGTCCTAAATAATTATTGCAAAGTGAGAAAAGGAGAATTATGGCTACCAAAATGTTTAATTGCCATTCCAGCTTCTTTGTAGGTTTTTTGTAACAGTTTCCAGCAGGCCCACAGAGAAGCACAGGTGATTCCTACAAGTTTGTCAAGATCTAATACTGACCCTTAATAAGTTCCAGGTAAGAGAGCATGCTTAAAAACTACTTCTGTGTGGACCACCTTGTTGCTTATAATTGGAGTAAAGTGGCCCCTTATAAGACTCATTGATCTGAATCTGCGGTTCGAAGCCAGCCCGGGCAAAGAAAGGTCCCTGTGAGAGGCTTGTCTCTAATCAGCCAGCAGAGTGCTGGGAATGGAGTAGTGTGGAGCTCAAAAGTGGTACGGTGCTAGTCTTGAGCTGGAGAGCTGAGGGACAGCACTCAGGCCCTGAGTCCAAGTCGAAAGTCACTCCTCCTGGGACAAAAGTGATGGAGCATCCAGAGGCAGTAAGCCACTGCTTGGATGGCAGAGATGGTGTCAGATCCTAGAGTCACTACTGTTGGCCTTTCAAAAGTTAAAGCCAGGAAGTCCTAGAAGAATAGTTCATAAGCATGCCTTTCCAATGCCCATGTCTGTCTACTGGGCAGGAATTTACCAGTTATCTGTGATAGTGGTTAGTAAGGGTAAGTTTGTCAAATGAGAGGATAGATTAAAATCTCACCCCCCGCATTTACTCAAAGCCCTGACTGGCAGTGAGAATTTTAAGCTCATACATCTGTTTAGTAAAGAAAGCTTGTAGACCTGAGATTGTGTCCTTATTGAGATCTGTTAAAGGCCTGCAAAGGTATATTGTTAAAAATTGCAAGATCTGTCAGCTTACCAATGCCCCCAATCAACAGATTACTAAAGGAGCTCGCCTCTGTGGGAATAGGCCAGGCGTGTATTGGGAAGTAGATTTCACAGAAATTACAAATATTTGCTAGTTTTTGTAGACACCTTTTCAGGATGGGTTGAAGTCTATCCAACAAAGCATGAGACTGCGAATGTAGTGGCTAAGAAGATCCTGAAAGAAATCCTACCCAGGAGACTAAACTCCTTAGAACCACGGTGGAAGGGACCCTAGACGGCATCGCCACTTGGGTTCATTGCTTCCACGCCAGGCCAGCTGACCCCTTTGCCCTGGATGACAACTACCGTGATGGAACATGGGAGGTCTCCAAGCACCCAACTCAGCCGCTTTGCCTTCGCCTCAAGACTGAGACTAAGGTTATAGGTTCCTGGCTAGGTAAGGTCTACGCCCCTGAGTCAGCCTGAAGAAGTTACAGAAGATGGATGATCTTCACCCATCAGCCCCCCTTTAAAACCGAGGGACCAGAGTTATTTTCGGATACTACTTTTGGCCCTACTGGCCCATGCCTTACCTCTATATCATCCCCTAGACATGCAAGCCATTGAAATGGACAGAATGGAGCCATGATTGGCTCCCAAGGTACCAAAAAGAAAAAGGGGGAAATGAGGTGCCAGACTTTGAAGTCAGGCCCCACCACGTGAACCCCATTTTAGAATCGAACCCTGAGCCAATCAGATTTGTACCTGTGTTCTAATCTTGCTTGCACAGCTGATTGTTGTAACCTTGTTCATTGCCTTTATAAGTAAGCCCTGTGTAATCACAACTCGGGGCTTCCTCCTAACCTCCGCTGTGTCTGTGGGTAGGACGAGGCCCGAGTTGGCAGCTCGTTAAATAAAGCCTTGCCTTGCTTTTGCATTTCGGAGTGTCTGAATCTCGGTGGTGTTCTTGGGGGTGGTCTTGTGACTTGGCACAACAGTCACCACTGAGGAAAAGCGGTCATAATAATGTAGGTACAAAGTTTTGCGAAAATAGTTAAACTTTCAGAACTAGAATGGTCAACATATTACTTGATAGGTTCCTGTGAACACTTTGCGTAAAAGTGGATGCTTTTCCAAAGACTGGATCATGGGCAGAACAGAAATGTATAGGAAGAAGGAACTCAGGATCCCAAACTCGCCTATTTGAAAAGTGTGTGAAAACGACTCTCATGATTCCACTACTGAAACCTCGCTTACTTGTACAAAATCATAGATAAACAATGGACAGGAAGAACAAACAGGACTCCCACTTCCGGGTAGAAGGCAGCATTGAGCACTTCCGTTGTCAAATGCGGAAGTGCTTGTGAATGACGTGAGATTATAACCCGGAAGTGACCAATATTAGCAATGTCACAATACTAGTGACCCCACACGGGGGAGACAGGAGTTAAAAGTAACTGTTACTACGGAAAGGTCTACGGTGGACCAGGTTACTTCGTTGAGGGGAGAGCATTCTTCACTAATTTGGTAAGTACAGTTCTCCTTCAGAGAAATCTAACCATCATTTCCATCGTTTCCTTTCTTCAGTCATCAGTCCCCATCTCGTGTGGACTAACTTTTCACTCTTTGATATACACTGTGACATTTCTGGCTACAAAGGTTCTTTGTAATTCCTTTACCGGAAGGCCCATGAGGTAGTCCCTGCTTATTTTACAAAATACCAAGTATTGTCCAACATATCACATAATCAAAAATGTTATGTCCCTGGAATTGAGAATGTAGCAATTTCCAATGTGTCCGTCTTCAAATTTACTACCATTACTCTCACTTTTATTTAGGTCTAACAATGATATTTCTATGGGTTTGTACACTTGTTTCATGCCCACAACAAATTTAATGCTGGAATTTACTAATATTTGAAAGAGTTATTATCTGTAGCTATGACTCTCAGTATTGCCCAATGTTCCCTCAATTTATAGGTCATGTTCTGTGACATATAATTACCTATAGATCCCTTGAGCCATAGTTCAAGTAAGAATACAGGAATATCTAGAAATTATTGTCTGAATTTATATGAGTTCAAACGGGTATTTACCTGCTTGAGACCAGCAAAAGTTGGAAAATTTTGAACTATTTAGTATAGATATCTACCAGTTAGAAAACATTTTCACAAATATGTTGAACACTTGTCATGAATGAAGTCCCTTGAATGTTGGTCTATGACAAAGAAATTAAAGATAAAGATTAATATACTTTGTTGACTTCAGTCCTACTGTTACAATTTTGAGATTTCTCCTTATTCCTTTCAAATACAATTGTTGCCTGATTATTTGCCTGTGATTAAACTGGTAAAATACAGCTGGATGAAAATTCATGAGTTTTACCACTAGAATACTTTCTTTCATAGTGTATCTTAAGTTTGGTAATTCAGTCTCAGTGGATTTCATTTTAATCAACAAGACAGGTAATTCATTATTGTCCATGTCCTATTTTTTAATACAGAGCAATTTCCTGTCCCCTGAAAATTTTTTAACAGCGCCTGAAACATTTCCACAATTTATAATAATATGCACAATACAAATGGAGTTCTCTAAGTCCTTTCGATGAATAAATTTTGTTTTTTGCTGTCGAGTATGATTTTGGCTCATAATATGTTGGAGATAAGTCTAGGCCCTTTTTAACAGTTAAAAAGGATGGGGAAGATTTACATTGGTTTGTTGCATAATTCCTTTGAATTGGTGCTTTCTTAGAAACCCATATGTAAATGTGGCAGGTATGTGAGTCACTGAAAGGGAATCATCTTTCTCAAGTCAGTGTGTATTGAAGACTTGAAATTTGTCAAGGAATTCCTGATGCTGAGTTAAATTGGATACACTATTGGAAATAAGATCTTCCTAGCAATCTATTAAAAATGTTTTTCCATTGATTTCGTGAGAACATGATTTATTTGTGAGAAATTTATTCATGTCTACCCGAGAAAGTAAGACACACACTGGTGATACTTGTTTTTCTGAAAGCGCAAAACAAAAAGTCAAAAAACCTTCATTCATATTTGACAATATTAAGAAATACCAGTAGGTATTATAAGCCACTTATTACCCTGTCACTCTAATTAGATTCATGTAGTTTCTCAGGTGTCTTCTCTTAATGTTTAACCTTAGAAAGTATAACGTTCCTTTGGAATGAGTTACATGCAATGAATTGATTGTTGGCAGCAATTATTATGCTGGGAAAATCAATTATCTATATTCTGCAGTGTATTAATATAAGATAGTTGAACAAACTATGGAAGCAAAACATATCCCTTTTTGACTTATTCACAGCATAGGAGGAATAAATTGCAATGTGATTAAAAAGCACAGCGAGAAGATGGGACTTTCTCTTCTGGATTTTGACCAGTAATTATAATACTGTCATCTACTGGCGCTAGAGGACATTAAATGATACCCTAAATCCAAAATGAGTTTGATTGTCCAGTCCTTCTAGTTGTGCTCCCATATATAGGAGACACCAGATCAAAGTAATCCCGGCAAAGTGAACACCGCATTACAAGGGGCTCTTTGCTCCTGGAGGAAGGGATGCACCTCACCTTTAGTAGAATGCTTTATGTATAAGAAAATTGCATTCCCCGTTTTCTTTTTAGCCTTAAGCAGAAACTGTTTATGTAAATTGCATTTTACTTCAACATAACGGTTATTCATAAATGAGCCAATACTTTTGTGGTACTATTTCTCTGTCCAAATTTGCAACTTTCATCTCATCATTTTTGGAATGTTCTAAAGTTGTAAGCACCAACATAATCCTTTGTCGAAATATTGTAAAAATGGAGCCAGCAAGACATTCTCTAACTTTAATCTCAATATTCACAAAGCACACCCATTTTATACTAAATCTTGGCAATGTAATATTTAAGGATTTCATCCATGTATTTAGCTATACACACAGATAGATAGATAGATAGATAGATAGATAGATAGATAGATAGATAATTATAGATATAGATATAGATGTTGACATAGATATAGATAATACCACCTGTTTTATTCCCAGGAAAATCAGGACTCCATACTAGTGCTTCATGTTTGTGATGCCACATAATTAGTTTGTCTTCAATAAGTGGAAAAGGTAATTTTAAATTCAAAGCATGTCGTGTGAAACGAATAAAGTTTTTGATGAGTTTGATTTACAAATGAATGCTTTTTCTGCCTTAAGAATGATTATTCATAAAAAAAATCTCGCAAATAGTTTGTTTTCTAAGCGGCCTAAATTTAATGAAAGGAAACTCAAATTTCTTTGTCTTTCTCATTTTAAACCTAATTTCAGTTTAATACTTTAAAGACACTCCATCCCTCTTTGAATGAACAAGAAAAGATGCCTTCATTTCCCCTTAGATAAACAGTGTTGAAATAAGTCATAAACTCTCTCCTGTTTTTCTTCTGAAATTGCCTGTAATTTGTGGATTAAGAAAATCAGTATTTACAGGATGTGCATCAAAGAACTCAAAAGTTATTGAGTTGAATAACTTCCAAGTTCTTCAATATTCCTTTGTTTCTCCAAAGAAATGATAATGTTTGAGACATCTGGTCTGGAAGTAATTCTTCATTGGTTTTCTGACAGAATTTTTCTCCTCACAGGAAGTGCAGATATTTCCCTGTCTACCAGAATGCAAGAAGGTAAGCATGTTCCCAATGTCCTTTGAAAAGAACACTTCAAATGGTTCCCATCATATTATGTTTAGCATTCTCAGTATGCAAAACTCTGTGGGGGAGATTCAATGGGATGGAGTTCAGAATTGAGACATTCTGATAATTGTACAGTGGAATTTTGAATTCGTACTATTGAGACATAAGAATGCAAGTAAATGCCTTGGCCTCAATGCACCTTCCCTGTCAACAGAGGACAGCGTGAATATTGCAAAACAGTAACCGCAAAAAGTCCTTCTATTAATGGAAAAATGTTTCCCAAATTAGGCCTAAGAATTCACAAATGGGAACTGAAATGAATTCGCTTATTATTTCTATGATAATATCAAAAGGCATAGTTATCATTTTTGTCATCACAGAAGGGAATTTGAAATTAATGCATACGTTGTAATTGGAAGAGAAGGGAAAGAATTACATTTTCTCAAAAATATACCAGATTTGCTTAGATATTTTTCTTTGCAGGTGAATCTCTGGATCCTGAAAGGTTACTGCAATGCCCCTATGATAAGAGTCACAAGATCAGGGCCTGCAGATTCCCGTACCATCTGGTGAAATGCAGAAAGGTAGGGTTGCATTTCAAAATGAGGAGTTTGTCATACTTTACTACACATGAATTTGAAGCTTGATATTTGACTAAATGTGCTAAATATGTGTCAATGAAATAATAGACTACCTGGGTAGATGTAGTATGCACATATTTGCTCTTGTATTCTGTATTTGCTCTTGTAATCTGATCTTTGTGTAGTGCAGATAAGAAATAGCAGTGCAACTTGTTTACAGAACTCTAGGATGAGTAGAACATTGCAAGATGTTTTCTGTAGGACAATCATTTCAGTCTGAGTGTAGCGACTTTATACTTGTTTCCTTGTTCACACTTAACTACTCTAAATCAGCAATTTAGTAAAGTTTCTAAAAATTAAGACAGATGCATTGCCTTATGGCAGGACATAATTCCAGAACCATGTTACTTCTAAGTAAACCTAGTGATCCTGAATTGATGATAACGAAGATGTGTCTTGCCTGTTTCCTATATTTTGGTGTATTTTTTGTTATGATACCACGACAGTTATTTTCACATAGAACAAGAAATCTTTCAAATGCTAATATAGTTGTCTGTCCCAATTCAATTTTCTGTGTTAAAAAACATTGCTCTGGGCAGAAAACAAACTTCCCTTTGTTATGCTTTTCAAAGGATGCTCACTGATTATATATACACATGTGAAGAGAAAGACACATACATATGCATATTCATGCTCATATGTTTTCAAATATTCTTATATCTAAATGTGAATATATACAAATTAGACTGTACATGCACTTGGTATTACACACATGCACTAAGACACACAATGAGGGCATTTCCAATTGTGTTTTCGATCAATGTGTCTTACCCATTCATGTAGCATATATTAATAAATGCTATTTTACTCAATAAGATGTCATGATACAGAATGTTTTTAGATGCCAAAGTTATGTTTTAAGTATCCAGCATTTTGCTGCTGTGTCAGACCTCCAATCTTGTCATGACGAGTTTAATTCAAAGTACTTTTATGCAAAGAGAGTATGAGATATAGAGTCTTAGAGAATCTTATCCACCTCCAGCCCCTAAAAATTGTAAGAAACAGATTGAAGAAGAGTCGAGGTTGTACTAGCCTGTCCTCTTGTGCTAGACTGGTGTTAGTACAGCACACAAGCCCAAGGTAAATCCACAAGTCAAGCATAAAAACAGCAACGCTTTCCTTATCCCCCAATAATTTGTACTATTTTTATTTTTTACATCCTGGTGCAATAGAATCATCCGGACATTGCTGCCAAATTGGCTACTTGTCCCTTCAATGCTCGGCACTTGGTGCCGCGCGATCAACTCAGTAAACATATAGCAACATGTGAAGACCAAAGTTGCATTGAGGATGATGTAGGTAAGCTTGATACATGAAAGAGAAATCAGATCTGATTCAGATTCAGTCTGTTACATATTGTGATTCCATTTTCCTTATTTTCCTTCTTGCAGTTACTATGACTTGGTCCCAACCCCAAGAGAAGAAATCTGGAAATACAGGGCATCGCCTTTCCTCTGAGGAAGACTGGGATAAAGGTAAAGAACTTGATTAAATTTTGAGTTAGTGCTGTAACTGAATGCCAGTTTAGAGATAGATGCAAATAATAGTAAACTCTTTAGCTCAACATGAAATTTAATGTATGCTAACATAGATAAAGCTATTATGCTCATCCTCATATATGAAGACATGCATTCCGAAATGATTTCTTTAAAGAATATATATAAAACAGGGTTGTCCATCTATAGTTTAGGACTCTTTCTTTTCCACGTTTATTATCCACTTAAATCATTGATATATTAGGTCCTTAAGGTGGTTATTATATCATTATTACCTATGTCTTTCCTTGGCCATGTAAATGTTAGAGAAAATGTAATATATACCCTGGAGACAATAACCATTTTTCTGTTTGCCAGAATCCTTGGAAAACCCTAGCCCAACTTTTGTTTGGGGCAGAGCAGAGTCTTCTAGCCAAAACAGGTAAGAAAATGACATTATCACTTTGGCAAAGATCTATTTCTTAGAAATAAATGAAACAATTATGATAGGTGGAAGAGGTGCCTTTTTCTTTTAGGAATAAAAAAACTTCCTCTTTTCAGAGAAATATTCAGATTGCTGTCTGAACGGTGATTGGTGAAAGCATGCATGTGTAAATCTGCAATTACTTCATGATGTAAAAACATTTCCAGGGGCTGGGGATATGGCCTAGTGACAAGAGTGCCTGCCTCGGATACACAAGGCCCTAGGTTCGATTCCCCAGCACCACACATACAGAAAACGGCCAGAAGCGGCGCTGTGGCTCAAGTGGCAGAGTGCTAGCCTTGAGCGGGAAGAAGCCAGGGACAGTGCTCAGGCCCTGAGTCCAAGGCCAAGGACAGGCAAAAACAAACAAAAAAAAAAAAACATTTCCAAACAAATTCATTGATATCTATGGAAAGTCATACTCAAAATGGTCTCGGAGAACCATTCAATATTGAGAAAATGTTACGGATATGACAGTATGTCAGAGCCATCGTTCACTTTTCAATGACATACCTTTCGATTTAATTTTATTCACAGAAAGAACGAATGAGCGGCTGGAATTCCTCTTCATGTAAGTAGCTACGAAAATTATAAGGAGATTAATTTGATTAAATGTAGTAAAAAGCAACCATACAGATACATTGTGTTATTTGGGTTTGTGTGTTATATGCCCTTTGCTCAACAAGAACAGCAATAACTGCATCATTTGTGTTTACAGCCTGTTTTCATTTTCCATATTTTCTTGCAAACCTTCACCAAACATTTGTGAAAAGGCCTCCTTTACATGGATCTGTGATACCTTGAATATTCTGTTTAAAAATCACACCAGATGTTCTCCCACGTATACACTTTGTAAGGCAAGGATAACTTCCAATTTAGATTTTTGAGAGATCTCTATATGTGATTACAGAGTAAAAGGAAGTGTGTTGTTCCCTGCTGTCACTTTCATATTCAACAAAATAACTTGGGAGACAAGAAGAAAAAGTTTCTCGGGACTCTGTGGATTGATGAGACAACCTGAGAAAATTTAGGAGGCTTATGGTTATATTTTCCTTTTATCCCATATTAAGTCACTTTCCACAAAAAAAATGCCTCCTTTTTTTCATTTGTGGTTTGTATCTCATCTAAGATAGAGAATTTTGGATGAAATATTATGACTTGGATCTCAAATCTTAGGATAATCATTTCTCATGTAGTCCACAATATTTACTATTTTTGTTATAAGACTTGGGCACATTTCATATTTTGTGTCCCTGTCATGTGACACTGATTATACTTGCATAGTTGAGACATATGCAAACTGTTCTATTACTTAGATGAATCTTATTATGTTACCTAAACTAAGGTTAGAAGAAATGTACCTGTTTCATGATCATAATGGATTCTCTGGGTATTGACGTGTTCACCTACCTTCAAGTGATTTGAAACCCATAGAGTTTCAAACCATAAGTCAACAGCAGTTGCCCATTGGTCCATTTCTGCGTAATGGAAGTTGAAAAAAGCAAGAAATTCTTTCAGAATAATAGGCAGTTGTTCAGTTTTGCATATCTGTACAACAACTATGGAACTTTCTATTGTTCTTAGGCAGAATCAGAAATGTATATTATCACACCTTCCACCATAATGCAAAGATCTTTTTTCTATTTTCCTTTGCAGAAATAATCCGGTGGCCTACTATTTGAGGACTACATATTTTTCCTTGTCTTGCTAATGAAATGAAATAATAAATAATACTTTCAGCACGTTGAATGCGTTTTCATTTCCACTAGCTTTTAAAACTTACTAATTTGGTTAGCTTGTATATTGTTTATAATGAAAGCTGACATCAATGTTAGGGTGAAATCCTTTACTGAAATATACCTTTTAAATTTCTCTAAGAAGCATATTTAGGTTTCACGAGTGGAACGATGATCATGAAATGAAAATCTGGATTCATAAACATGTATAAAATTCTTCTATATATTTTACAGTTAGATTTGAATGTGAAAAACGCTTTTTGGTCAATGATCTCCCCCTTGCATTAAAAATATTATTAAAATTACCTCTTTTAGTAGAGAATTTAAATTTATATGGTCCACCATATGGGTGAGCCACAAAACTACTGCTTGATTGTGCGTGTGTGTGTGTGTGTGTGTGTGTGTTTGTGTCCTTGTTGGGACTATTTAATTTATAATTTGTAATTAAATTTTATTGACAAGGTGATACAAATGAGTTACCATTACATAATAAAGCAGTGAGTACATTTCTTGTCATTTTAGTTACAACCTCCCCCATTTTTCAGTATCTTTCCAAGGTCAGATAACCATATATACAAGATCCAGTGTTCCAAAATCATATCCAGTACCACAGGAGGACTCCACAGGTTTTCCACGTAGTATATTAAACATAAGGACAATGATAAAATCCTCCTGTTCCCATATCTTGCAGATATGATGTAACATCACTGGCAAAACCATATAGAAATATTATTTGAGAAGTTTGATACTTTACAGACAACAAGTCTATGCCCCACCCAAGTGATAAAATATTTAAAATAACTCATGCGCCCTAGACGATTTATATGGCCATTGATAGCAGGCATTGTACCCTTTATTTTCTTAGTTGCCTCTGCTGCATCAGCTACTGTGTGTTTGACACAAAGTGTGCAAACGTCTCACTATGTTAATCAGCTTGCTCATAACACTATGCAAGCCCTGCACGTGCAATCAGTGAAATCATTCATTTTTACCACCGGGTTTTCAATGTTCAGCAGAAAAGAAGTTATCAAAGAAAGTCCTCCATTGGCTTGTCCAATAGAATGGGCCCGTCTCCATCCTACTCCTTGGAAGTTCATGAATGGACTTAGTATGAGCTAGCCATATTCCACTATGAATGGGAGCACCCTACTACTGACCAACCACGTAGACTGACTAAGAAGCACCTTTGTCAATTTAAATCTCACTCCTGAGGATAGGCTCACAGGCCCATGTTATATTCTCATTTATTTATTCATTTATTGGTTTTTAACCATTAATTAAAGAGATTTTATAACTATTGTGTCACCTTCAACTAAAGTGTTATGTAGACACCATACTTAAAATCATTCCAAGGTTCCAAAGAGGCCTGAATTTCCTCTTCCTTTACAAGGGTTCCTATATGTGCAGTGGGATAAGATGTTGATTTTATGAAAACTATTTAGAGGTCATAATAGTTTCTGGTGAGAAAAATATTGAGCTACAATGCAAAATGAAGTCTCAAGGGAAGGGATGGTTCCATGATTGGTTTAAGTGGTCTCTGTACCTAAATATACACATTTTGGGTACTGCTGATCCCCTTGCTATTTTATTGTTGGGACATACAATATACATTATATTACTGGAACCATTCAATACATAATAGCTCGGTTAAACTCCTCTTGGTCAGCCAAATTTGTAGACACTGAATCCCCCAAAATTAGTGGAAGAAAAATGTCAATAATTTGATTCCTGTATAAACACTAGTAAAGAGAAAGGTTATGCTGAAATCAAGAGCCAGAGGATAAAAATACAAATGTCTCCTAAAGCAAAATTTACAAAAACATTTGTGTAAACCAATTCTAAAACTTATCAGTGGGAAAGATACAAGGGAGTTGGAAGTGTAGGGTGATGGAGGAGGTAACATGATGAACTAGAAATATACTTACAGACTTACATATGAACCTCTAATCCTTTGGTACATCGCTCTGAAAATAAAGGAAAAAATAAAACAAACTAGAAAAAAAGAGGAAGTAATGTGGTATGAAATAGTTTATGGTCCTAATCTGAATCATTTAGAAATAATGCCATTGTAGACATGAACGGATTAGATTCAATCAGTTGATCAGAGAAACTGAACAGGGACATGATGAGCATCATGCAACCCCCAAGCTTATGCAGCTGTTTGTCAAAAGTTGAGAAAATTAAAAAGATCTCAAATCACTGGGGTAGATAAGAAGGAAGACTCAGATAGCTCAGAAACTGTGGAAAAATTATGCAATGAGCTTACTAAAGACAGATTGACCCATGTGGAGAAAATTTTGGAATCAATTATAGCCCTATTGTCACATTATCCAAAACAGCAAACTCCTGTAAAGGTAAAGACTTGTGGGACCTGCTCTGAATACTGGCGGACTTTGATCCTTTCCCACCACAACCTCCGTCTGATAGGTTCTCACAGCTAGTACCATTTCTGCCTGTGCTGTTTAAGGGGCCCGGTCCTCCTACAGTAAAAGTGGCACACTTCCTTGGCTAAGATTTATCAAGAAGGGAGGACATTTCTGGCTTTCATTTATTCCCTGACAGGCAAGATGAAGATAACAAAAGAGTTCATCAGACTTTGCCATTTAAACAAATAAGAGATCTAAAGAATGCTTGTTTTCAATATGGCCCTACAGTACCACTTACTCAATTCATTCTTATTTCTTTATTTATTCATTGGCCAGTCCTGGGACTTCAACTCAGGGCCTGAGCACTGTCCCTGGCTTCTTTTTGCTCAAGGCTAGCACTCTGCTTCTTGAGTCACAGCGCCACTTCTGGTCATTTTCTATAACTCTGGTGAGGGGTAATCAAACCCAGGGCTTCATGTACATGAGGCAAGCACTCTTGCCACTAGGCCATATTCCCAGCACACTCAAGTCATTCTTGAAACCTTGGCTACTAAAACTTTATGCCCAAATTGCCAAGCAGCCATCAGGCCTTCTAAGAAAAAAGGAGGAATAAATGACTCTATTCAGCTTTGTGCGGACATTGGGCCATCATAGCTGCAGGGCCTCATGCTCCAAGGGCCGACTGTAACAGAGTTCTTACACATGCCCTGGATGGGGCGAAGGCGATGGCGACATTTATGTACTGCTCGGATGCCCGGCATTGTTTTTCCTGCCAAAAATGGGCCACTTAATGGCTCAAGGACCTAATCAGAAAAGGAGAGCTATTACTGAAATTTCTCGCCACTGTAAAAACGGGAAGCATTGTGTTACAAATTTCAGATCTAATTTGAATGACTCTGGCCGCCAGATTTCAGTAAGCTGGCAGAGGAGCCAGCCCCTGGCCCCACAGAAAAATTTTGGAGCAGCTCCTTCTTTCCCCTAACTCAAGCATATCCCCCAACAACCTGCAGCAACAATCAGTTTCAAGTCTCCTCTGAGCAACAACAGGAAGTGCAGGACTGGATCTCTGTTCCTCTACCTGCACAGTTCTGACTTCTGAAATGGGATTTCAGACCCTCCCTACAGGAGTCATTGGCCCACTTCCAAGGGAATCTGTTGGCTTATTGTTAGGCCACAGCAGCTCTGCACTGAGGGGCTTACCTATTATTCCAGGAGTGATCGATCAGGACTCTAATGGAGAAATAAAAATCATGGCTTCAGTGCTTGCTAGTGTTACCACTATCCCGGCAGCTCATTCTTGTTCCTTTAAGTTGTCGGTGCCTCAGTTACTACAAACCCTAGGGGATAAAGGAGTTTTTGATCTTCTGACAATTTTTGGGTTCAAAACATAAAATGGGAATGGCCCGGGAATAACTCCTTCTCATATTTTGAGACATCAATATGTTGAGACTACCTCTTGGGCTGTAAAAACCCAATCCTCTCAAGTCACTTCAATCCATTTATCTAAGAGGTTAGCAATATTTCCCATTGACCACTGGTTCAAATATAGGTCTATGGCACATAGACCAAGTTATATTCAATGTGCAAATTACTCACTAGCTGGGGAACCAAATGAGCTAATTCCTCCAGTACTCATACCTTAGTGAAGGAGTTCAACAAAGAAACATGTGCTTCAATCTTAAAGTGACCTTGGGGTATTCCAAAGGATATGAAACTTAGGCAAGACATGGGTGAACGATTGCCAATTTTCCTATTTCTATCCAGTCCCTTCTAGGTTCCTTGGTTACATGTAGCTCCAGTATTCATATAGCTGGCCTCTACACACATACATGTCTAGCACAATGATGATCAAGTTGTCCACATCCTGGTTGTGGTGGGTAACCTATATTAAACAGGAAGTGCACAGAAAACTAAGCATATCTTAGACATGAGTATGTCCTTTTTGCCACATGGCAAACATGTGCTCCACAAAGAATAGTACTAGCAATTAGCCACAGTGTTCATAATGATGATAGAAAAAAGGGGGGAAAAAAGATAAAATCTAATGTACCATAAATCAAGAGCTTGTTAAGTTAAAAATAAGAAGGAATGTTATGGCAGGTAAGAAAGAGAGGGAAGAAATGAATGATATAAAGAAAAGGGACAGGGTGATGAAGCGAAGGAAGACAAGAAGACAGGAAGGAAGACAGGTGGGAAGGGAGCAAAGAGGGAAGGAATGCAGGCAGGGAAGGAGGCAGGGACAGATGGATTGTGGTTTGTATCGACAGTATGTGGGACAGAGTTAATGGTGGAAGTATGGAGGAAGAAGGGTCCGAAGGTAATCATGGGGAATGAGAGATTACCATTATGTATCTGTAGCTCCTTTGTTGAATATCAACTGACTATAAGAATGAAGATTTAGCTCTCCTGCTCTGTGAATAGCCTAAACGTGCGATAATTATTCCCTGTGATGGTGACCACAGTGTCCATGATTCTTTGGGTGTGGCTCACTTCACTTAGTATAATTTTTTCCAAGTGCTTCCATTTCCTTATGAATGGGGTGATGTCATTCTTTCTGATTGAGGCATAAAATACCATCGTATATATGTACCACAATATCCTGAGGGGGATTTGTGTTGGTCCCATATTTTAGCTATGACAAATTGTGCTGCGATGAACATTGTTGTGCTGGTGGCTTCAGTGTCTTCTCTTTTTTTGGTCTTTTGGGTAGATGCCCAAAAGTGGGGCTGTTGGGTATTAGGGGAGCTCTATGTTAAGCCTTCTGAGGAAGCTCCATAGTGCTTGCCAGAGTAGTTGGACCAGTTTACAATCCCACTAACAATGAAGTAGTGTTCCCTTTTGGCCACATCGCCTCTAAATTTATTAATGTTAGTTTTTTTTGTTTTTTTTTTTGCCAGTCCTGGGCCTTGGACTCAGGGCCTGAGCACTGTCCCTGGCTTCTTTCCGCTCAAGGCTAGCACTGTGCCACTTGAGCCACAGCGCCGCTTCTGACCGTTTTCTGTGTATGTGGTGCCTGGGGAATCGAACCTAGGGCCTCGTGTATCCGAGGCAGGCACTCTTCCCAGTAGGCTATATCCCCAGCCCAATGTTACTTTTCTTGATACAGTACTTTCTTACTGGGTTGAGTTGTTGAACACAGAAGATGACGCTGAGTGAAATAAATGCCATATTATGGAAACCAGTGTTACATCACAGTTGTAGTACTTTCTCCATGACATGTGTAACCGTAGCCTCTGTTGTTGATGTTCCTCTTGTATCCCCTTCTTGTCTTCATACCTACACTATCACTATATCTTATCTGAGTACATTGCAAATCATGAATACTGATATTTGAACTAGGAAAGTGAAAGGATATACCAAAATCAAGAGACACAGGATAACAAGACAAATGACTTCAAAAGCAATACTTACAAAACTGTTTTGTGTAAACCACCTCAAGCATTCATGGGGAATGAAGGAAATGGGGCGTGGGGAGGGGAAATGTGGGACTAGTAAAAAAACAAGACAATAAATGTATCCAATGCCTAAGATACAAACGGTAACCTATCTGGACATCATTTTGACAATAAATAAGAAAAAATGATTTAAAAAATACAACTTTATTTCTGGGTTTCGTTTCCATTTCATTTTTCTTCAGGTTTTTCTTTATACCAGTACCACCTGTTTTTGTTATGATGGCTATATAATAGATCTTGACACGGCACTTTTAAGAATAACGAAAGGAAGGCAAGAAGAATCCCAAATGGGTAAGATAAGGATTCCACAAGAAATATTGCCAGAATAATCCAGGACATCCAAACAATCAGAAACAACTATTTCCAGAAACTATACTCACTAAAGAAAGAATACTTTAGGGAAAGAGGTAGATTTTTACAGAAATATAAACTGTCCAACCTGAGGCAAGAACATATAAATCAATTAAATTACCGCATGAAATATGACGAGATACAGGAAGCAATGAAATTTCTTCCAATATAAAAAAGGCAATCACCACAGAATTCTATAACACTTTCTAAGAAAGGGGAAAACACCAATATTCTCCTAGTTCTTCCGTGAAGTTGATGCAGAGCGAGAAACCCCAAACCAGTTCCTTGAATCAAATACAATCACAAAACCAGGAAAAGATCCCCCAAAAAGATATTACAAAAAAATCTCACTTAGGAACAAAGATGCACAACTCCTCTACATAATATTACCTAGCAGAATCCAAAAACAGATTTTATAAGTCATGCATCATGGGCAACTAGCCTTCATTCCACAACTGGAAGCCTGCTATAGCAGATTCATAACTTTTAATGCAATTCACCAAATTGACATAGGTAAGATGAAGAATCACATCATTCTTGAAGTGGCTGCTCCAAACCTTCAATGTTATAACACAGCAATAGATTTTCAAAGCCCTGAAGAAAATAGGATTAGAAAGACCCTTTTTAAAACAATGAAAGCCATATATATGAGAACAACTGCTAATGTCATACCAAATGGGAAGAAATAAAACCATTTTCTTGAAAACCAGGAACAAGACAAGGATAATACCTCCCTCTTCTCCTATTTAATATATTTCTGGAATCCTTAGCCATAGCAAGAAAGCTCCAAATAGGGAGGATCCAAATAGGGAGAGAAGATATGAAACTTTCCTGATTTGCTGATATTATGTTTTTATACCTGAAGGACCCAAATAAATCTCCTCCAAATTCCTAGACCTAACAAACCGTTTTACCAAATAGCAGACGGTAATTTGCAACAGTCAAATATTATAACTTACTAATATATTCATACAAAGGGGATTCAAGAAACGATTCCCTCCAAATCCTACACACCAATCAAAAATTTCGCCATGGATCTAAAAACAGATTACACTGAAGAGGAAATAAAAATGATATTGAAATATATAAACATAACCATCATCAATGGCAGTATCTGATATGCAAATAAAAACAACCCTGAAATAACATGTTTCCAATGTCAGAATGAGTAATTATCTTAACTCAGGCAACAACAAGTGCTGGAGGGAATTCCCAAAAAGAGGAAATGTACTGCTCTGTTGCTGGGAATGTAAACTACTTCAACCACTCTCGAAAACAGAATGTAGATTCTTCAAAAGAACAGCCGTGGCACAGCACATGATTCATTCTGAGCAACAGGATCTAGGACATGACTAGAAAACCTGCACTTCTGTACAATAATAATTTTTCTGACGAGTGGAGTATTTCACCTCAGCACAGATATTCTGATGCTTACTACCAAACTAATATGCCTTTGGAGAAAATTCTCTATTAAAGAGTCTCCTGTGTTTGTTGGCCAAAGGATGCCCCTTTGTCATGAGACTCTCCTCCACCCTCCGCCACACATATAGAACCTCCTTGGGGAGACTTGTTTGCCCAGCTGCTCCAGCGAAAGCTTTTCTCAATTAATTGGGAAGTCAATAATCTATAATAATTAGTCTTGAGGAAATAGTAGCTAGTTAATAAAGTTCTACGTTGAATACTTTGATCCCTTGTTGTAGAGCTGAGAAATTGTAGTATCAACACCCTTCGTAGTAGCAACAACCTTTGAGGTAGCAACATCTGTTACAGTAGTGACATCCACAACTTTGGTGTTTATATGAATATATTTATGCATTAATTTTACTCTTGAAATTGTGAATTGATTTCTAAACCAATATAAACCCTGGCCTTGCTAAATAAAAGTGTGCATTGGACCACTCTCCTTTACATACCCTGTGTCTTGACTATGGTTAGAAATACACCAGTCCAACAACTGGCTTCCGGATCCAAGGACCTGATAATTGATCCATAGGAGATTGCTGAACTGCGTTTGAGCTCTCTCTCGAGTGTAGGTGAAAGATATTTTGATTGAAAGGAGAGAGGGGAACTGAGTGGTGAGCTCCTGATAGATAAAATGTTACAGGTTTATGGGACAAGCTAAATCTACTCTTTTTTTCTAATCTTATTGACCATGTACTGAAACTTAACAGAGCTACGGTCTTGTGTTCACAATTAGATGAGTGCATTCAGGTGGTAAAGGAGTATAATCCGTGGTTCCAGGAGGAAGATACTTTAGACTTAGAATTCTGGGAAGGAGTAAACAATAATGTGTAAAAGGCATATCAGTGTGGGGAAAAGGTTCCAGATACATTTTGGTCTAATTGTACATTAATATGTACAGCTCTAATTATCATGCTTGCGATGCTGTGGTAAGATCAGTTGCTGAACTGGAGGTAGATGTGAAGAAAGCTATGAAGATTTATAGTTTGTCCAAGGAGGCAAAAACTCAAAGTGGGCAGGAGTTAAAGAGATGGCTACACCTGAGCAATCTCTTGCCAGTTCTGCTAGAGAAAAGGTAGAGCCAAAAGCTAAAGCTTTGGCCACTACCTATGTTTCTTCAGAAAATGAAGCCACTCTAAATAGCTCAGCAGGGCAGTCAGTGTGCTAAAGAGGCTCTCCATATCTGCCACGGACTTCAGCGGGGATGAGTCTTATAAAGAAAAAATTTTTGCTGCAGCGCCTGCCTTTCCTTTTCTGTTCTTCAGATTCTGACTCTGAGGACTTTGTTCCTCTCCCTCACTATCGACGGTTCCCCATTATTCGACCCCCTTGAGTCGATGGAGAAGCTCAGCCCCCTCATTATGAAAGTATCAATATGGTTTATATCACTCAGCTGTGGAAGGCGGTAACCTTATATGCACCACAGGCGCTGAAGTTAAAGAGTTAATGTTGACAACTGTTTCTGCTTATTAAAATTTGGCTCCTGAGGATTGGAAGATTATGTGTAGGGCATTATTAAAACCTCAGGAATATCTATAATGGTTAATGTGGTAGAATGATGTTGCATCCTCCAGAGCAGGCTAAAATGCTCACTACCTAAATGCCGCCCTTCACAAAATACCGCATGATATATGAATAGGCACTGGGGATTATAAGACCCAGAATCAAGTAAATACTCCAAAGGAGATTGACCAGTGGCTGCACGAGATATGTCTAGAGGCATTGGGTTGGGTATGTACCACAATAAAAAGGATGGTTCTTAGGCCTGGTTTATTCAATGGGCCTAGGAACCCTACTTTGACTTCATATTGCGCCTTCAGAAAAACATCCATAGAACAGTACAAGGTGCTGCTGTTCACGATCAATTAATTAAATTACTGGCAATTGAGAATACTAATGAAGATTGTCAGTCTGCTTATCTACCTGCTAAGGAGATTGGGGAGGTACTAGCATATTTCAAGGCTTGTCAGAATGTATTTTTGGACACTCAAAAGATGAAGCTATTGGGACAGTCTCTGGGTTCTAGTGTGAAAGTACCCAAATCCGGGAAATTAAACTGTTTTGACTGTGGGGACAAGGGCATACTAAAATGAATTGTGTAAAACTGAAAGTGGCAAATACAAACTCACCTAGGAAATTCCCTGTCTACAAACGTGGGGTGCATTGGGCCCAAGAATTTTGATCTCAAACTGACATTGGTGGACATATGCTTCCCCTTTCATCGGGAGCAGCACAGGGAGAAAGTACAAGGTGTTCAGGAAAGGGGGCAAAGGGCAAGCCTCATGGTCCCATTCTTCTGAAAGAGCCTTACCCACCATCTTTTCGTTACAACCAGCCCAGATTGGGAGTGCCACAGTGGACCTTTACTCAAGCCCATTCTTAACTTTCCCTGCTAATTTCCAGAATTAGAACTTGCATATACGGTCCCTTGCCATGGGGGACTTGGGGCCTTCTTTTGGAGCATTCCAGTTTAATTGCTAAAGGGGTGTTAGTTGTACCAGGAGTAACTGACTCTGACTACATAGGACAAATTCAAATCCTTAAGACCTCCCCTGTACCTTATGATATTAATTCTGGTGATCGTATTGCACAAGTGATTTTCTTTGCTTACATATTTATATCAACTCTGCAAACCCTTATCAAGGAGGTTTTGACAGTATGAAATATCAATGTGTTTTCTGGATTTTCAAGGAAGCATACAAACCACCTTGTTGTAAATTTTATATAGGAAAGAGGCATTGCTAGCTACTGGCTAAGACATCACAATAATCAGCCAGATTGAATGGGGCATCGGGGCAGGGTGACTCAAACTATCAAATGCAGAATAAAAGATGTCAGTAGTACACTAGATTCAGTTATTAAGCAACATCTTGAATATCAGAATATTACTGATGGTGAAGGCCAACATTCCATTTTTGATCCATAATTTTTGTAAGTACCTATTAATGTAATTGTACTAGACGTCTTTGAACAGTGGGGAGCCCATTTAGTTTTCCCTTGATGTTCAGTCTTGATGTTGCATGTCTTTCTCAGTAAGATTACTTACTTGGCAGACAGATTGTCCAGTTTGCCGTGAGCAAAGGCCCTTATCTAAAGAAAAGTTGGCGGCCACAATGCAAGTTGTTGGATATAAGTTAGCTTCAAATGATATTGAGGTTTCTATCTCTCCCTTCAACTCTCCTATTTCTGTTATTAAAAGGAAATCTCACAAATGGAGATTGCTCACTGATTGTCGAGCTCTAAATACAGCTTTGAGGCCTATATTTTACAACATGGCCTGCCCCAATCATGTATGATTCCTTTAAATTGGCATATTATACTAAGATTTGCAAGATTGTTTCTTTACTATTTTCTTATTTGATGAGGACCTATCATGCTTTGCTTTTACTTTAAGACAGATTAATCTCCAAGGACCCCATGGAAGGTTTAAATGGAAATTATTGCCACCAGGCATGATGAACTCACCTATTATGTGTCAAACTTTTGTAGCCAGAGCACTAGAACCTATTAGGAAAAGATTTGCTCAGGTTTCATGTATTCATTATATGGATGACTAATTATTTGCTGCACCTAATAAAGATAATCTATCAGACTTATTACAAATTTTGCCCTTCCACTTGCAAGAAAATGGTTTATTAGTTGCCCCTGATAAAATCTGGACCGAGGAGCCATTAAAGTATCTAGGATATTTAGTAAACAGAAACAAGCAATTATTCTCCAATTTATAAATATTCGTACTGAAAAATTAAATACTCTTGATTTTCAAAGGTTACTAGAGGACATTAATTGGCTTCATCCTTCCTTAGGCATTCCCACATATGCATTGCATAATGTATTCTCCATTCTTCAAGAGGATTTGACTTTAAATAGCCCTTGTGTATTAACGAGTGAGGAAAGTCAGGAATTACTTTTAGTAGAAAAAGCCCTGACTCAAAATTTCTTATCCCAGGTAGATTTATCTGTCTCTAATGGGTTATTAAATCTACTTACAAAGTTTACCACACAGGGGGAATAGCACAGTACAATAAGACTTTGATATGTACCAGGCACACATTGTCTGAAATGTAAACCACATGTCTGGAGGTGATCAGCTTTATTATCATGCAAGGCTGTAAAATGTGCCTGCAAATCAATGGGGAGGACAACTACTTGATTATCATCCCACACCTAAATAACAATTCAAATTTGCATTACAAACCTCTGATCTCCTCCCTTTATCATTGAATGTCTTTAATGGAGAAGTTTTATACCAATTACCTTATAGTCCTTTAAGGAAATTATTTCAATAACAAATTTATATTACTGATAATATTTGACTTTCTAAGCCCATTCTAAATTCGCCTAATATTTTTGAAGATAGTACCAAAAATATCAAATGTGTTTTTTGACAGAAGGTAAATATCAAGTTTTCCTCATTCCCTGGCAATAGGCACACAAAATGAATCACAGGCTGTTATATACGCTTTACAGAATTTTTTTTTTCCCCCAGGCCTGAGCACTGTCCCTGGCTTCTTCCCGATCAAGGCTAGCACTATGCCACTTGAGCCACAGCGCCACCTCTGGCCGTTTTCTGTATATATGGTGCTGGGGAATCGAACCTAGGGCCTCGTGTATCCGAGGCAGGCACTCTTGCCACTAGGCTATATCCCCAGCCCACAGAATTTCTTAATAACTTTCAATTTAATCACTCAGTCGACCTGTGCAGCACATGTTTTATGCAATATATATTCTGCTGTTATTTATCACATAAACCCCCCACTAGATTCACTATTTAAACAATTCAAAGCCAGTAATGCCAAAGACAGCATTTACTGTATGTCATTCACATTCTTGCTCATTTGACAGGTCCTATGGTTATTTTCATATAGATGATTTAGTCCCTTTTATTTCAGCAAAAGAAGAACATGCATCTTGGCACTCTAATGCAGGTCATTTACCTGTCACATATAAAATTCCTTTTAGGGTTGGGATTATGTCCTAGTGGCAAGAATGCTTGCCTCATATACATGAAGCCATGAGTTTCATTCCCTAGCGCCACATACATAGAACATGGCCAGAAGTGGCACTGTGGTTCAAGTGGCAGCGTGCTATCTATCCTTGAACAAAAAAGAAGCCAGGGACTGTCCTCAGGCCCTGAGTCCATGACCCAGGACGGGAATAAATAAAATAAAATAAAATAATATTCCTTTTAAACAACCTAAGCAAATTATTGCTAACTGTCCTACTTGTTGACCTTTGCATTTACAAACCCTTCCCCTTGGTGCTAATCTTCAAGGCCTGGCTCCAAACAATAATTGGCAAATGGATGTAACACACATCCCTGAATTTGTCTGCCTACAAGATGTGCTTGTAACTATTGACGCATTCTTTTTTTGGGGGGGGCACAGCTCTACCTGGTGAAAAATGGACTCAGGTCATTCAATATTTACTAGAAACATGTGCAGTCATGTAGATTTCTTCTCAAATAAAAACTAACAATGGACCAGCTGAAACCAGAAAATAAGTGCAAATATATTTAGAATTTCTAATATCTTCCATGTTACATGAGTTGAATATAAACCTCAAGGTCAAGGTAGAGTAGAATGAGCTCACTGTACTTTGAAAAGACAAATTAAAAAGTAAAAGAGGGGCTGGGGATATAGCCTAGTGGCAAGAGTGCCTGCCTCGGATACACGAGGCCCTAGCTTCGATTCCCTAGCACCACATCTACGGAAAACGGCCAGAAGCGACGCTGTGGCTCAAGTGGCAGAGTGGTAGCCTTGAGCGGGAAGAAGCCAGGGACAGTGCTCAGGCCCGAAGTCCAAGGCCCAGGACTGGCCCAAAAAAAAAAAAAAAAGAAAGTAAAGAGGTTGAATATGTATAGTACTGAGGAGTATTCCACATCTATGAATAGCCTTTATAAAATAGCCTGAGCTGTTATTGCAGTAGCACTATTTGTTCTTAAGTTTTTAAATTTGCCTCAAGGAGATGTTTTGGCCATAGCCAAGCAACACTTCCTAGCTCCGTGTATGTTAATCAAGCCACATCCGGTTTGGATTAGATTGGGGGTTGGGTTAGATTGGGCCCCTTGGAAGTTGTTAATCCAGAGGCTATGGAATGCTTATGTTGCTACAGAAGATGTCCAAAACTTCTGGCATCCACTCTGCTGAGTCCGACAAGGAGTGCCCCCAGAACACAAAGATTAGGGTAAGACATCCTCATCTATGCTATGAGACCATCCCAATCCAAGACATGGCTGCCCACAGTCTCCATAAAAATCCTCACAGAGGAAGGACAGCCCCTTGGCCCTTATGGGGACAGGTAAAAGCGCTGTCTCACAAAGCCCAACAGGTAGTGCTATCTACTGAAAAAGTGCTGACTCTGGAACATCTACTCCTGCCTATGTGTGCTCTGTTAACCTGTGTCTTGTAACTCTATGGCAGGGGCTAATTCAGAGGTATTGTATTGGACCAGTATCTTTAAACCTCCCTTATTGCATCCAGATTTATGGACCAAATCCCCCGTCTCTGTATCTATATCTAGTCCTGACTTAATCCCTCTCTGTTATCTGTCTGGCATTCCAGTCTATCCTATGGAAGAAGGACAAGATTCTAACATCTCTTACTCTCAGTTCTCTAAAGCTATCTGTCTCGGCAATTCTCCATGTTAACCCTTTAGATATCAATATTTTTAATTCAACATGGAGGTTTATATAATCCCAGTAGAACTCGGCTGGTTAGACTGTCCTTTTGGTCTGTGAGATCTCACACCTATAAGGTACACAACTCTCCTAGTCCTTTTGGTTTGTGGTTACAAAACTGCACCGAACATAATTTTGCTCCTGAAAAGCTATACAATCTCATACTCCATAAACCAATTATGAGCAGCAGTGGAATTGCTCAATCTTACATGTCTTCTATGCTATCTTACATGTCTTCTATGTTATGTCTGAATTTGAAAGTGAGATATCCTCCAAAAGTAGTTTGCTGTTATAGAATTATTTTCCACTTAATATCTTTGGGAATATCCTTTTATGTGACTCCATGGTAATTCAAATTTTGAAATCCAGGATGAATATACCTGAGTGTTTCCATGGTAATTATTGTAGTAGGAAAGAACCTGAATGTGTATCAGGTGAAAATTGAGCACAAAATATTTCCTTCAATTTTGTCTCCAAATATTTTGGAAATCATTACCTGGCTACTTTGGTATCTCCTGTGCTAATCTGTTTATACTGTGCCATTTTGATAAACATTTCAATTTTTATGTGTAATTCATTTCTAAATTTTAGTTATATTTTTAGTTAGACACGAGGACATAGTGTTTCAACTTATATCACTTCCATCCATGGCAACATCAATAGTGAAATATCTTCATTAATTAGGGGAGCATACATGATTATGTTAATTTAGTAGGAGTCATGAACACCTAGGTATGGCTCAGGGCACCTTGTTAGGACTGTAGAAAACATGGTCTTCTATTGAATCCAGTCTGAAATAAAGTCTTTGTTGATCCACTTAGAACACAAACAATCCCAGTATCATCTGCACATAAGAATATTAATGCGTTGTGCCTTTTAAATATTTTTCAAACCATATATACTCATTACAAACTGCAAACAATGGCCTGTAGACGAACTATTCAAACAGCAGTTAACATGCATATATATTATGAAATTATAATCAATTTCTCTACACTGTCTTAAATATTTCTATTATATGATTAGACGCTTATATAGCTCAAGTACTTGGACATTGCACACTTAAAAATGAAGATGCATTTATTGATTAAGATTAAGGACAGAGAGACCCATGATAGCTCTTAGAATTGTCCTTGAAGTTGGTTGAATTACATCATTGCAAATTTTCCCAATTTTGATAGTATTCTTAAATTGGGTCATGATACAATCTGAAACAGTCCCTTTTTATTTGTAGCCTGTTGTACAACAGCTCTTAGAAGGCAAAATAGAGCCAGACACTTAAAAAATCATACAAATAAAATATTTCAAATGATATTCATAAGTTTTCTTTATTTGGTTTCAAAAAGCCCAGAGTCATTATGGAATACCTGTTACAGTCCTTGGTATTTCCCATGGGCTCATAAAAGAGAGGTATTCCAACCCTTTGTTTAGCCTTATGTCATGACCAACACTGTAAATTGTAAATTGATGGGCCTAAATATAGAAGTGATACAGTGTCTATTGTTACATAGCACATGCAAAACCCACTTTAAGCATTTAACCCAGACATCTAATTTATATAAATAAACATATGAGTAGCAAACGAAGAAAGCTTTTATGTCCAATTACAATGAATCATTAACTCATATCTTTGGATAAAGTACGTTTTTTGGTACATTGCCTGATAAATTTGCTACACTAATTTTTTTTTTTTTTTTTTTTTTTTTTGGCCAGTCCTGGGCCTTGGACTCAGGGCCTGAGCACTGTCCCTGGCTTCTTCCCGATCAAGGCTAGCACTCTGCCACTTGAGCCACAGCGCCGCTTCTGGCCGTTTTCTGTATATGTGGTGCTGGAGAATCGAACCTAGGGCCTCGTGTATCCGAGGCAGGCACTCTTGCCACTAGGCTATATCCCCAGCCCCTACACTAATTCTTAAGCTAAATCAATATTATACTTCTGTTTGCTCACAGTAAATCAATTCACTTTTCCTTCATATTTTAATGTCAATGCCCACTGCTGCTGTTACAATAAAAATAATATATGGATTCTTTGTCATAGTGCAAAACTCATGACGCTATTTTCTCTTCTTTAATCTGTATTCCTTGTGATTTCTATTTGAATAACAAACAGGATGAAAGCTCAAGAATGCAGAGTGATAAGGGAATTTTAGATTCTAATTTAAATTCTTGGTTGATTTCTTCTTGTGAGTCCAGTGTAAATGTAAATGTAAGTATGTTCTTCCCTGCTGTCACTTGCTTGTTCCAGCAAGTTATTCTGGAGGAGAACAATAAAAATATCCTTGTCAACCTGCAGATTGATGAGAGTACCTGTGAAACTTTAGACATGTACTTATAGTTTTGTTCTATTCTTCGTAAGACACTTTCGCTATAATGATGCTTTCTTTTTACATTTGCGGTTTGGATCAAAGTTTAGGTAGAGAAATGTAGGTCAAACATTATCAATTTGATTTGAAATCTTAGGATTATGATTTCTTATGTACTCGTAATTATTTACTATTTTTGGCCTTAGACTAGCTGACATTACATGTTTTGTGTCTCTGTATGTATAACCTAGGATATGGCTTGTGGAAATGTGCCCGGGTCCTTAAAATAATGAGTATTCATTGATTCACCTGTACAAGTACCTCCAAGTGGGTCAAGACACACAAGTGTCCAAGTATAGTTTTCCAGAAGCTGTCCAATTAATTGGTTTCAGTGTATATTGAAGTTAAGAAAGCAGGGAATTCATTCATGAAAATAGGCATTTGTTCAATTTGCAGTACCTCTAGAAGATCCAAGGATGTGTCTAATGTTTGTAGACACAATACAAACATAAGTGTTAGCACTCTATGCATCGAATGAAAAAAAATGTGTTTTTATTTATGCCTTTGCAGAAATAATCAGTTGCCCCACCGTGCTGAGTTCAACAAGTATTTCTCCTTGTCTTATCTATGAGTAAAAATAATAAAAAAAAGTCTAATCATATGAATGTCTTTTGATTTCCCCTAATAATTGAGAAAAGCACTCTTGCAACTAGGGCATATTCCCAGCCCTCCCCTAATCATTTAAACCTCCAATTTGGTTACAGTGTATATTCTTTACAATGAATTCTGACATAAGTGGAGGTGTTTCTTTCCTTATAGAAGTATATCACTTAATATTTGAGAAAGCACAGTTAGGTAGGAGAAATGCAATTATGATCATTAAATGGAAATCTAAGTACGTTAACATGTAAAGTCCTCCTATGATTGTTCCTCAGTTACTTTTACATGAGTCTGATATGTTTCATTTCATTATGTATTCTTGCATGTAAGAAAGTATCACCAAATTTACCTCTTTAAAAGAGAACGTCAATTTATGTGACATTATGTAAACATCAATTTGGTGAGCCAAACACTTCTGGGAGATTGTGTAAAAAGAAAAAATTCAATTCTGTAAGCTTTTCTTACTACGAAAGATTCTCAATATCGAAATAATTTCAGTGTGTGACAATATGCAAGGATTCTTTGACTTCTTTAAATAGGACGATTTGCAAGACCGAATGAATGGAAAATGTGGTGGGGAATACAGCAGAAAGGGCTCACCAAGTGAATTGGGTAGTGAGCAGAACAAACTGAGCTAATCAAGGGACTTAGGAAGAGATATATCAGAGGAAAAGAGGAACAGATTACAGGAAGCATAAAGAAAGAGAGGTATATGCATATATCACCATTTGGGGATGAATTGCTTAACAATTACTAAGCATAGAGGACATAAGAATTTTGAGAATTGAATGTGACACTGAGCATGAAGGATCAGACCTCTGTTTATTTTACTTTATAATATTATTAAGAATTACTAACACATAGAGATAATGTGCAAATAATTCAGAAATTGAGGGAGTGGTTTGAGGGGTGAAGCAGAGGGATGAAGGGAGAAAAATCAGGAAGGGATAGCAGGTATGAGAAGAAATGCATATGTAATCACTATATGAAGCATGTTTCTGTAACCCCACTGTACATCATCCTGAAAATAAGAAAGAAAATGTAAAAAAATTAAGTGTAAATGCATTTTGCGGTGGGAAACTAGATTTCTCTATGTATCCAAAAAAATAACATTCAAAATGTATTAAAATTTGTGCATTGTTGGAAATATTACAAGTGTTGGTAGATAATCAGAAAGAAGAAAATTTTTGATTCTGTGTGTGTTTGTGTTTGTGTTTGAGTGAGTGACTGTGTGTGTGTGCCTAGTCTTTTGAAGTTATGTCTCATGGTGATCAACATAGAAATTCATTGCTAAGATAGGGTATATAAAATTTGTCAAACGTGGTAATTCCTCCCTCATTTTTCTCTTGTTTCACTTTCCAATCAACTGTTCACCATCTTTGAATGGTTAATTACAACTATTTCTATTTCTTTGTTGCATTCCTTTACCCTTTGAACTTCTCACAGTGTGAAGAAGTCATTTCCTTACTACGATAAAGAAAGAGACAATAGTAAGAGCTCCATGGTCTACTACAGCGACACCTGGTTTACAAACACAGAAAATTAAATCAAAAGAAATAATTTCAAATAAGGATTTCAAAATAAAAATAAAGAAACCTCCGGATTCCATATATTTGAGATCATTACTATTACCATGATTGTTTGTGATTATTTCTCCAAAGTATTGAGAAACTGTGATACTCTGCATGGAAAATCCTAGGCATGTATGCCATTTTTACCACTCAGTGAATCCATTGGCTCTCTTTGCCGCTGGTTCACTTCATACGACATAATGTTTTCCTAAGGCTTTCTATTTCCTTAAAAATGTGAGGATGTCATTCTTTCTGAAGAAAGCCTCGATTCTACTATGAATATAAAACCACTTTCTGTTGTTCCATTCATCAACTGATGGCCAGAAGAGTTGGTTACATATGTTGGCTATTTGAGAGAATGCTGCAATGATCATGATCATGGTGGAAGTTTTAGCATGGAATTCGTTGTGATCTTTACAGTGAATGCCCACCATTGAGATTGCTCAATCATAATCTATGTGTATATTTTATTGCAGATGTGGTGTACTGCTTTGCAGAGTGTCTAAAGAATTTTATTTATTTGAGTTTCAATTATATTTTGTATTTTAGAGCCCTATTTGTTTAGTAGCTACTGCATATCTTCTCTCATATTCTGTGCTCTCCTCTCTCTTCATAATTTGACATATGGAGCTTAGCAATTCCATGGACGTCTTTTTGTACAATACTGTGATTTAATGTGGTTGTTAGATTTTATAGAAATCTGTTAATCTGTGCTCAGAAGCCCTAGTGTTTTTCCTCGTTCTTCTTGCATATTTATTGTATCCATTTTACCTCGAGTCCCTGATCCAATTAGAATTTTTGGTGGTGTAAGGAGACACACATTGATGTACGTTTGGTTGGCGGAAGAGTTTAAAGTATTCTGCCTTACCATTTCTTGAAAAGGCTGTGCGTTTCTATCCAATTCTTTTGTCTTAATTATAAAAAACCAAGGTGTCATAGGTGTATATGTTGACTTCTCTGTCTTCAATCACATTTTCTTGATTTTTGGCCTTTTGTTGTACCAGGACCAAAAAGATTTTCAACCTGAAGCTTCCAAAAGTTTGAAAGTAGATATTAACATAACTCCAGCACTGTTCTTCCTGCTATGGAGTGTTTTGGCATCAACAAACTGAGTTATCCTCATTGTTCAGATATTCCTATTTCTATAAAAGCTGAACGCAAAATCCACTGAGAAAAGAGCCACTTTCATTTAATGGACACAATACTTTTACTTTTGCTTTCTACAGAGAAACATTTGGTAAAGGGGAATTTCAAACAACTGACTCTTGTACACGTTGAACCACTGTCCTAAACTCTGTCCCAACTCCGTTACACATCCAAGGTCTGGAAAATTACTCTATTCTTTCTTGCCATGTACCAGAGATTAAATGGAAGGAAGTGGAATTCTCCACAAGAATGCTAGGAAATTCATGTGATGTCACTCAAGAGCATTTTCTGTCATTTGGAAAAGCTGTAGGAAATAGGATTATGCCAGGCAATCCTGAATTGTTTATCAATTACCTCAATATTCTGCCAAGTAATTATGTCGTGGTGTAGATAACATATAGATAGTTAGATACAAAGAAACTGACAGATAAATCTATACACACGTACAAAGGCTTTTCCTTTCTACATTAAAATATTTTTACAAGTAGCCACCAGAGTTTCCCAACAATATTTACCTTACACTTTGTGGTCGATATGAAATTTGTTTGAACGAATCAAAATCTGCCATCTGGTATGTGCTATCTGCTATGTGCTATGTGCTATCTGCTATGTGTGCTATGTTGTTGCTGGTTGGAATATTCTGTAGATGTCGGTTAAGTCTAGTTGATCTACGCAGGTTTTTAGTTCTGTGGTTTCTTTGTTCAGTTTTTGGTGTGTTGATCTGTCCAAAGGTGATAGTGGAGTGTTAAATTCACCAGTTATCAATGGGTTTGTGTCTGTGAATGATTTTAGAGTCATTAGTGTTCGTTTGATGAAGTTGGGTCGTCCTGTATTTGTTGTGTAGATATATAGGATGGTTATATCCTCCTGTAGCAGAGATCCCTTTATTAGAATGTATTAACCTTCTTTGTTTCTTTTTTAATGTTTTTAATTTGAAGTCAATTTTATCTGATACTAGGATTGCAAAGTCAGCCTGTTTATAGGGGCCATTGGATTGACAAATTTGATTCGAGCCTTTAACTTTTACGAGATGTTTACTTTTGCTGGATAGATGTGTGAGCACCGTTGAAGACCTCATGCGTACCTTACAAGGCACTGTTGTGTAAATCTTTGACGTTAACAATTATATACAGATACCTTGTATACCTGTATATAATATGAGACTGGTGTTCCTGAAGAATACAATTTTGATATAACAACAAATCTTGCACCCTGTACTCAGTAGTTATGTATTTACTGTTACAATCATATGAGTAACTTTTGTTACTGTATTAATTTCTTTTTGGACTGGCAGGCTTTGTCTTTGAACCCATTTGATTCACTCGTTTTGAGCAGGGATACCCTCTACCTAATAACGTGAGGACAAAGGAATCTGGAGTTCCTGTAAGTAAGGAGGGTCAGTTAGCGGCAGTGAAGAGAATAGAGTAAAATATTATGGGGGAGGGTCATGATTTTGGTTTAATTACAGTGACGTGGAAATGTGGAGAATAGTAGAATTGGTAGAAAGAAGTAGTTTAAAAAGATAGACAATTCATTTAACAGAGAAGAGTGGAGGTGTTATTCCTAGGAAAGTATTTTTAAAGAAAGAGAATGTGAAGAGGAAAATAAAGAAAAAATAGTGGAAGACACATGCACAAAACATAGAAAATTTATTTTCAAAAAGAAAAAAAAAAACACCAGAAAATCAAACAAGCAAAACAATTTTTTGCTAAATACAAACAGGTAAAAAAGGAATATAAAAACCAAATGACAATTCAGAAATGGAAAAAAACACAATAAAAGCAAAAAAAAACTTGGAAAAGAAAATGGAGTCTTCCTTGTTTGGATGGGCTTTTTAGTCTCTGGTTTCCTTGCGATGGTCAGCAGTATATTTTGCTGCTTGCCATGTTTGACTTGCTTTCAGTTTCTGGGGGTGGATCTACTTTGAACTGCATCCCTTGTTGGTGAGATCCTGGGTCGCTCTGGTTCACACAGATTGCTAGTGGGACTTCGGTATCCTCTGTGGATGGGGCACATGCACAGTTTTGGGAACCCTGGCTCCACTACTCTGCAGTGGGGCCATTGCTTTCACTTTCAATTTAGAAATTTCAACAGTCAAGGCGGTGCACTCTCTCTGAGTCATGGCCTAGGATGACCCTCCTACCTGGGCAGGGGTCCTTCTCCTGGCCAGAGCTAGCTCTCCCTGATTGGTCCCTCTTGCCTTTTTCAAAGATGGCCCATTCATCCTTGCTTTCTGAAGGCCTACTTTTGTTCCAGTCTGGTCTGAACCTATGCCAGTGACAAAGATGGCACTTTGCTCTAGCAATGGTGGAAGGGCTAAGCTCCAGATACTCCTTCACAGGCGCGAGTGAGGATGTCTTTATAGAGGTACTCACACTTTCTCTGCTATTTCAGCCTTTGGGTGCTCAGTCTGCAATCCAGGTCTGTCTGCTGTTGTCTGGAGGATTTTGTCCCTGTTGCTGTTGTGTGCTTTAGGTGCATGGAGTATGGGGAAGTGTGTGGGCGCCAGCACTGGCTTGTTGGTGCACCATCAACTGGAACAAAAAGCTGTGTTTTCAGGCCAGCAAAGTATATTTTTTTCTTCCTGGCCAATATCGCTGTACAGTTATAACTTACTTGGGCTGTATTTCTAGGAATAAGATTTTCTCTGGTGGGGCAAAACTGTAATGTCAAAATGTGTTTACCTAGGGCTCTGCTGCTACTCCGGCATCTTCTCAGAAGTGAATTGGAAATCCTTCATGATTCTGCTTTGATAAGATTGAAGACGTGGAATAATGTCGATACTCTTGTATTTTCTGAAACTCTGTCCATGGACAATGTAAGTATATATTTTGGAGTATGCTACACTTGATGCTTAGAAGAATCTGTTTTTGATAGCTGTATGTTGAAAACCTTTGAATAAGTCTGTTACATTCATGTGGAAAATGGATGTACTTCTACACTATCTCTGTAATCTTATCTGAGTATTTTGGAAACCGTGTATACTTGTATTAGAATTAGGAAATTGAAAGGGAATACCAAAATTGAGATACACAGAGTAAAAAAAGAGAAACAACTAAAAAAGCAATACTTGCAAAACTGTTTGGTTAAAATGCACTGAACACCACAGTGGGGGAATGGAAAGGGGGAGGAGGGAGGAGGGTATGAGGGACAGGGTAACAAACAGTACAAGAAATGTATACAATGCTTAACGTATGAAACTGTAACTTCACTGTATATCAGTTTGATAATAAAAGTTTGCAAAAAAAGAACCACATCAGCGGTATCAAAATGCCTGATTTCAAGCTCTATTACAAAAGCATTATTAAAACAACACAACCTTCTATTGCCAAAAAGGTGATGCCTGATGAATACAATATGGCAGAACACCTTCAAAGAAACCAGAGACTTGCAGTCAGCTGATATTTGACCAAGGAATGAGAGACATACAATAGAAAAATTAGCATCTTCAATTATTGGAGATGGGAAAAAAGGATCACCACAGGAAAAAAAAAATCAAAGCTTATCCTAGCGTGATAGCAGCACCGATATCAACTCAAAATGGATTAAGATTTCAACATCAAATGTGAATCCTCATAACTATAATAGAACAGAGAAGCAGAGACATCAGGTCTTCCAGGCCTAGGGAGGAACTTCCTGAACAGAGTCTGAGGCACACAACAGATTGATGAAAGATTGGAAAATGGGAGTACATTAAAATAAAAATTTCTGCACAGCTATGGACATTGTCATGAAAGCAGACAGACAGCCAAACAGCAATGTAACAGACAAATATTATAAAAGGATAATGTTTCTCACATACAGGGGACACAAGAAACTAATCCCTCCTAAATCCAACAATTCAATCATGAAGTTCGCCATGGATGTGAAAACAGACTTCACAGAAGAAGAAATAAAAATGGTAATGACACACAGAAACATAGCAACCATCAATGGATGTAAATGATATGTAAATAAAAACAACACTGAAATAACATCTTCCACAAGTCAGAATGAGATATATTCTGAACTCAAGCAACAAGTGCTGGAGTTGACTCCCTGAAAGAGGAAACGTACTGAACTGATGTTGGGAATGTAAACTACTACAACCACTCTTGAAAAGAGTATGGAGTATCTTGAAAAGAACACGCAAGGCATAGCACATGTCCCATTCTGAGCAACAGGATCCAGGATATGACGAGAAAACCTGCACATCCACGTTTATGTTGCACGCTTCAAAAGAGCCAAGAAATGGAAACAAATCCAATGTCCCACTATACATGATTGGATCCAAGCAAATTGTATCTCTGTACAAGGGAATCCTACACAATGATTAGAAAATATTTGGAAATAAGTAACAGAGACATGATAGAGAAAGCAGGACTCAGGTACCAATTCACGGTGAGACAAGGAACGTGCTTGAGAGAAAGGTATCCAAATGTGACACACAAACACTAATGTTTATGTACATAAATTCAGATGGATATCTATATATTACCCAATCTGCAAGGAATTGTTTTATAGTTAATATTACTAGAGGCTTTAGAGATTAGATTGACAATAGATATTAAGGATATAACTTTTTGTTTTCGAAAAAATAATGAAAAGGAAGTTGGTTTGTGCAAGAGGACAATGTGAAGGAAAGAGGCAGAAAAATGAGCAAGGAAATAACAGCTGTGAGAAGAAATTTATGCACATTTTTCTCTCACCTCAATACTCCCTCAAAATTTCCTTGATTCCTTGTTAAAAATTTCTTCATCTATCCTTTGTATACATTATTGATAAAATGAAATTTTTGTTAGGGAGTAACTTAAACTTCTATTACCCTAGCAAAAGCATCATAACTGGAAGTCAATATTATCAGTTGAATCTGGAGAATTTTGAGGCTCTCTTTCTAATTCTGATTTATTAGATAGAGATAATGTGCCAAATTTGGTATACAACATCGAAGTTTTGAAACAATTGGAACATTTCAACACTAGTGATACAGAATCATGTGAATATTCACATAAATTTCAGATAATAAGGGATGCCATTTGATTTGATTAAATCTCTTTTTTCAAACCTACTGATAATCAAGACACAAATGTCCTTGGTCAAACAGGGCTGGTAGTAAACAAATTCTTTTGTTTTCTCTTTGCGAATAGCAAAATCAATTTATAAGACACATATTTGAAATCAAGTTCAAAGACATGAAGAAGACATACACAGTTAATAAGGGAGAAAAGAACATGAATCATACTAGAAAATGGAGAGCATAGTCCCAGTTCTCTGATTTACTATGATCTACATAATCATAACTGAGCCTACTTTCCCTGATCTTTTTGTAAAAGTAATGTTTCATGAATGGTCACCACTGAGGAAAAGCGGCCATAATAATGTAGGTACAAAGTTTTGCGAAAATAGTTAAACTTTCAGAACTAGAAAGGTCAACATATTCCTTGATAGGTTCCTGTGAACACTTTGCGTAAAAGTGGATGCTTTTCCAAAGACTGGATCATGGGCAGAACAGAAATGAATAGGAAGAAGGAACTCAGGATCCCAAACTCGCCTAGTTGAAAAGTGTGTGAAAACGACTCTCAGGATTCCACTACTGAAACCTCGCTTACTTGTACAAAATCATAGATAAACAATGGACAGGAAGAACAAACAGGACTCCCACTTCCGGGTAGAAGGCAGCATTGAGCACTTCCGTTGTCAAATGCGGAAGTGCTTGTGAATGACGTGAGATCATAACCCTGAAGTGAACAATATTAGCAACGTCACAATACTAGTGACCCCACACGGGGGAGACAGGAGTTAAAAGGAACTGTTACTACAGAAAGGTCTACGGTGGACCAGGTTACATCGTTGAGAGGAGAGCCTTCTTCACTAATTTGGTAAGTACAGTTCTCCTTCAGAGACATCTAACAATCATTTCCCTCGTTTCCTTTCTTCAGTCATCAGTCCCCATCTCGTGTGGACTAACTTTTCACTCTTTGTCATGACGAGTTTAAATCAATGTACTTTTATGCGAAGAGAGTATGAGATATAGAGTCTGAGAGAATCTTATCCACCTCCAGCCCCTAAAAATTGTAAGAAACAGATTGAAGAAGAGTCGAGGTTGTACTAGCCCGTTCTCTTGTGCTACACTGGTGTTAGTGCAGCACACAAGCCCAAGGTAAAACCACAAGTCAAGCATAAAAACAGCAACCCTTTCCTTATCCCCGAAATTTGTACTATTTTTATTTTGTACATCCTGCTTCAATAGAATCATCCGGACATTACTGCCAAATTGGCTACTTGTCCCTTCAATGCTCGGCACTTGGTGCCGCGCGATCAACTCAGTAAACATATAGCAACATGTGAAGACCAAAGTTTCATTGAGGATGATGTAGGTAAGCTTGATACACGAAACAGAAATCAGATCTGATTCACATTCAGTCTGTTACATATTGTGATTCCATTTTCCTTACTTTCCTTCTTGCAGTTACTATGACTTGGTCCCAACCCCAAGAGAAGAAATCTGGAAATACAGGACATTGCCTTTCCTCTGAGGAAGACTGGGATAAAGGTAAAGAGCTTGATTAAATTTTGAGTTAGTGCTGTAACTGAATGCCAGTTTAGAGATAGATGCAAATAATAGTAAACTCTTTAGCTCACATGAAATTTAATGTATGCTAACATAGATAAAGCTATTATGCTCATCCTCATATATGAAGACATGCATTCAGAAATGATTTCTTTAAAGAATATATATAGGGGCTGGGGATATAGCCTAGTGGCAAGAGTGCCTGCCTCGGATACACGAGGCCCTAGGTTCAATTCCCCAGCACCACATATACAGAAAACGGCCAGAAGCGGTGCTGTGGTTCAAGTGGCAGAGTGCTAGCCTTGAGCGGGAAGAAGCCAGGGACAGTGCTCAGGCCCTGAGTCCAAGGCCCAGGACTTGCAAAAAAAAAGAAAAAAAAAAAAAAAGAATATATATAAACAAGGGTTGTCCATCTATAGTTTAGGACTCTTTCTTTTCCATGTTTATTATCCACTTAAATAATTGATATATTAGGTACTTATGGTGGTTATTATTTCATTATTACCTATGTCTTTCCTTGGCCATGTAAATGTTAGAGAAAATGTAATATATACCCTGGAGACAATATCCATTTTTCTGTTTGCCAGAATGCTTGGAAAACCCTAGCCCAACTTTTGTTTGGGGCAGAGCAGAGTCTTCTAGCCAAAACAGGTAAGAAAATGACATTATCACTTTGGCAAAGATCTATTTCTTAGAAATAAAGGAAATAAAGGAAACAATTATGATAGGTGGAAGAACTGCCTTTTTCTTTTAGGAATAAAAAGACTTCCTCTTTTCAGAGAAATATTCAGATTGCTGTCTGAACGGTGATTGGTGAAAGCATGCATGTGTAAATCTGCAATTACTTCATGATCTAAAAACATTTCCAGGGGCTGGGGATATGGCCTGGGGACAAGAGTGCCTGCCTCGGATACACAAGGCCCTAGGTTCGATTGCCCAGCACCACACATACAGAAAACGGCCTGAAGCGGCGCAGTGGCTCAAGGGGCAGAGTGCTAGCCTTGAGCGGGAAGAAGCCAGGGACAGTGCTCAGGCCCTGAGTCCAAGGCCCAGGACAGGCAAAAACAAAACAAACAAACAAAAACAAAACATTTCCAAACAAATTCATTGATATCTATGGAAAGTCATACTCAAAATGGTTTCGGAGAACCATTCAATATTGAGAAAATGTTACGGATATGACAGTGTGTCAGAGCGACCGTTCACTTTTCAATGATATACCTTTCGATTTAATTTTATTCACAGAAAGAACGAATGAGCGGCTGGAATTCCTCTTCATGTAAGTAGCTACTAAAATCACAAGGAGATTAATTTGATTAAATGTAGTAAAAAGCAACTATACAGATACATTGTGTTATTTGGGTTTGTGTGTTATATGTCCTTTGCTCAACAAGAATAGCAATAACTGTATCATGTGTGTTTACAGCCTGTTTTCATTTTTCAATATTTTCTTGCAAACCTTCACCAAACATTTGTGAAAAGGCCTCCTTTACATGGATCTGTGATACCTTGAATATTCTGTTTAAAAATCACACCAGATGTTTGCCCACGTATACAGTTTGTAAGGCAAGGATTACTTCCAATTTGGATTTTTGTAAGATCTCTATATATGATTACAGAGTAAAAGGAAGTGTGTTGTTCCCTGCTGTCACTTTCATATGCAACAAAATAACTTGGGAGACAAGAAGAAAAAGTTTCTCGGGACTCTGTGGATTGATGAGACAACCTGAGAAAATTTAGGAGGCTTATAGTTATATTTTCCTTTTATCCCATACTAAGTCACTTTCCACAAAAATAATGCCTCCTTTTTTTCATTTATGGTTTGTATCTCATCTAAGATAGAGAATTTTGGATGAAATATTATGACTTGGATCTCAAATCTTAGGATAATCATTTCTCATGTAGTCCACAATATTTACTATTTTTGTTATAAGACTTGAAACCATTTCATATTTTGTGTCCCTGTCATGTGACTCTGATTATACTTGCATAGGTGAGACATATGCAAACTGTTCTATTACTTAGATGAATCTTATTATGTTACCTAAACTAAGGTTAGAAGAAATGTACCTGTTTCATGATCCTAATGGATTCTCTGGGTATTAACCTGTTCACCTACCTTCAAGTGATTTGAAACCCATAGAGTTTCATACCATAAGTCAACAGCAGTTGCCCATTGGTCCATTTCTGCATATATGGAAGTTGAAAAAAGCAAGAAATACTTTCAGAATAATAGGCAGTTGTTCAGTTTTGCATATCTGTACAACAACTATGTAACTTTCTATTGTTCCTAGGCAGAATCAGAAATGTATATTATCACACCTTACACTATAATGCAAAGATCTTTTTTTCTATTTTCCTTTGCAGAAATAATCCGGTGGCCTACTATTTGAGGACTACATATTTTTCCTTGTCTTGCTAATGACATGAAAAAATAAATAATACTTTCAGCACGTTGAATGCGTTTTGATTTCCACTAGCTTTGAAAACTTACTAATTTTGTTAGCTTGTATATTGTTTATAATGAAAGCTGACATCAATCTTAGGGTGAAATCCTTTACTGAAATATACCTTTTCAATTTCTCTAAGAAGCATATTTAGGTTTCACGAGTGGAACGATGATCATAAAATGAAAATCTGGATACATAAACATGTATAAAATTCTTCTATATCTTTTTACAGTTAGATTTGAATGTGAAACACGCTTTTATGTCAATGATCTCCCGCTTGCATTAAAAATATTATTAAAATTACCTCTTTTAGTAGAGAATTTAAATTTATATTGTCCACCATATGGGTGAGCCACAAAACTACTGCTTGATTGTGTGTGTGCGTGTGTGTATGTGTGTGTGTTTGTGTCCATGTTGGGACTATTTAATTTATAATTTGTAATTAAATTTTATTGACAAGGTGATACAAATGAGTTACCATTACATAATAAAGCAGTGAGTACATTTCTTGTCATTTTAGTTACAAAAACCCCCATTTTTCAGTATCTTTCGAAGGTCAGATAACCATATATACAAGATCCAGTGTTCCAAACTCATATCCAGTCACCATAGGAGGACTCCACCGGTTTTTCACGTAGTATATTAAACATAAGGACAATGATAAAATCCTCCTATTCCCATGTCTTGCAGATATGATGTAACATCACTGGCAAAACCATATAGAAATATTATTTGAGAAGAAGTTTTATACTTTACAGACAACAAGTCTATGCCCCACCCAAGTGATAAAATATTTAAAATAACTCATGCGCCCTAGACGATTTATATGGCCATTGATAGCAGGCATTGTACCCTTTATTTTCTTAGTAGCCTCTGCTGCACCAGCTACTGTGTGTTTGACACAAAGTGTGCAAACGTCTCACTATGTTAATCAGCTTGCTCATAACACTATGCAAGCCCTGCACGTGCAATCATTGAAATCATTCATTTTTACCACCGGGTTTTCAATGTTCAGCAGAAAAGAAGTTATCAAAGAAAGTCCTCCATTGGCTTGTCCAATAGAATGGGCCCGTCTCCAACCTACTCCTTGGAAGTTCATGAATGGTCTTAGTATGAGCTAGCCATATTCCACTATGAATGGGAGCACCCTACTACTGACTAACCACGTAGACTGACTAAGAAGCACCTTTGTCAATTTAAATCTCACTCCTGAGGATAGGCTCACAGTCCATGCTATATTCTTATTTATTTATTCATTTATTGGTTTTTAACCATTAGTTAAAGAGATTTTATAACTATTGTGTCACCTTCAACTAAAGTGTTATGTAGACACCATACTTAAAATCATTCCAAGGTTCCAAAGAGGCCTGAATTTCCTTTTCCTTTACAAGGGTTCCTATATGTGCAGTGGGATAAGATGTTGATTTTATGAAAACAATTTAGAGGTCATAATAGTTTCTGGTGAGAAAAATATTGAGCTACAATGCAAAATGAAGACTCAAGGGAAGGGATGGTTCCATGATTGGTTTAAGTGGTCTCTGTACCTAAATATACACATTTTGGGTACTGCTGATCCCCTTGCTATTTTATTGTTGGGACGTACAATATACATTATATTACTGGAACCATTCAATACATAATAGCTCGGTTAAACTCCTCTTGGTCAGCCAAATTTGTAGACACTGAATCCCCCAAAATTAGTGGAGGAAAAGTGTAAGTAATTTGATTCCTGTATAAACACTAGTAAAGAGAAAGGTTATGCTGAAATCAAGAGCCAGAGGATAAAAATACAAATGTCTCCAAATCAAAATTTACAAAACCATTTGTGTAAACCAATTCTAAAACTTATCAGGGGGAAAGATACAAGGGAGTTGGAAGTGTGGGGTGATGGAGGAGGTAACATGATGAACTAGAAATATACTTACAGACTTACATATGAACCTCTATCCTTTGGTACATCACTCTGAAAATAAAGGAAAAAATTAAACAACCTAAAAAAAAGAGGAAGTAATGTGGTATGAAATAGTTTATGGTCCTAATCTGAATCCTTTAGAAATAATGCCATTGTAGACATGAACGGATTAGATTCAATCAGTTGATCAGAGAAACTGAACAGGGACTTGATGAGCATCATGCAACCCCCAAGCTTATGCAGCTGTTTGGCAAGAGTTGAGAAAATTAAAAAGATCTCAAACCACTGTGGTAGATAATAAGGAAGACTCAGAAGGCTCAGACACTGAGGAAAAATTATGCAAGGAGCTTACTAAAGACAGATTGACCCATGTGGAGAAAATTTTGGAATCAATTATAGCCCTATTGTCACAACATTATCCAAAACAGCAAACTCCTGTAAAGATAAAGACTTGTGGGACCTGCCCAGAATCCTGGTGGACTTTGATCCTTTCCCACCACAACCTCCGCCTGATAGGGTCTCACACCTAGTACCATTTCTGCCTGTGCTGTTTAAGGTGCCTGGTCCTCCTACAGTAAACGTGGCACACTTCCTTGGCTAAGACTTATGAAGAAGGGAGCATATTTCTGGTTTTCATTTATTCCCTGACAGGCAAGATGAAGATAACAAAAGAGTTCATCAGCCTTTGCCATTTAAACAAATAAGAGATCTAAAGAATGCTTGTTTTCAATATGGCCCTACAGTACCACTTACTCAAGTCATTCTTATTTATTTATTTATTCAATGGCCAGTCTTGGGACTTCAACTCAGGGCCTGAGCACTGTCCCTGGCTTCTTTTTACTCAAGGCTAGCACTCTGCTCCTTGAGTCACAGCGCCACTTCTGGTCATTTTCTATATCTCTGGTGAGGGGTAATCAAACCCAGGGCTTCATGTACATGAGGCAAGAACTCTTGCCACTAGGCCATATTCCCAGCACACTCAAGTCATTCTTGAACCTTGGCTACTAAAACTTTATGCCCAAATTGCCAAGCAGCCATCAAGCCTTCTAAGAAAAAAGGAGGAATAAATGACTATATTCAGCTTTGTGCGGACATTGGGCCATCATAGCTGCAGGGCCTCATGCTCCAAGGGCAGTCTGTAACAGCGTTCTTACGCATGCCCTGGATGGGGAGAAGGCGATGGTGACATTTATTTACTGCTTGGATGCCCGGCATTTGTTTTTCCTGCCAACAAATGGGCCACTTAATGGCTCACTGACCTAATCAGTAAAGGAGAGTTATTACTGAAATTTCTCCCCACTGTAAAAACGGGAAGCATTGTGTTTACAAATTTCAGATCTAATTTGAATGACTCTGCCTGCCGGGCCAGCTGGCAGGGGAGCAGGAATCCTGACTGAGGGGCTGCGGGGATAAGGAAAAGGAATAATAAGGCAAGAGAAAAAAGACAAGAGACAAAGATGGGGTACGGGAGGTCTGCAGCCATAAGGTTGAACCTCAAGACTGCAGCAACAGTTTTTCCAACTCCCAGCTTATATGCAGTTTTGGAACCAGAGAATAGCATAGGATTGTTAAAATTCCAGAACATAAAGAGGCTTTGAAGTTTGCAACATTTGATTACAGTAGACACAGGACAAGGTTGATTAACATAGGAATCTACTCCAGCGGACATAGCAAGGTGGGGACATAGCAAAGCAATTCCAGATAGTGGCTGTGAACAAATGTCCTTTCCTTTAGCATATCCTGGCGGTAACAGCACAGCCAGAGGTGATAATGAACCTAGGTGCAGGTTTGACTCCCGACATCTTGGCGACATCTGCACAGCCAGAGGTCAGGATGAGCTTAGCTGCTAGCTCGGCTCCCGACTGTTCCCCCATCGTTTTATTAAAAGAAGCGAACCCGCCTGTCTTAGGTGGGGTGGGTACCTCAGCCTGCCTTACCCATCTTAGGGAACAACTTCAGAGCAGTGCTGAAGGCCCTGTCTTAGGTCGGTCTAAGGCTGGCACCGCCTCATACCCGTCTCTGGCTGCGGTTCCTCTCGGGGGAAATTCATTTACTTGGAGCTTGACCTTATGCAGCTGGCTGGCTAAACTCATGAAAGAGTTTTGCAATATGCGTACAATGCAAGGGAGACATAGGCAAGCCATCAGCAAAAGTATCCCTGGGCCGAGCAATGTCATTAGCAGCCCCTTAACATTAGATAAGGAAGGGACATACTGTTGAAGTTGTTCAAACAGTTCTTTTGCTGTTTCTGCCACTTAAAGTCCAAAGGTGGAGCTTGTTCTAGTCCGGCTAATGGTCTATGGAGTTGAAAGAGATCTAAGGACAAGTTATTATGGTGCCAAATACCATTTAGATGTGCTACAACTTGTTCCCAAGGATAGCTCGACCCATTATACTTATGGAGGGTCACACAAATAAAGTCAAACCCAGCATGACAGTGTACCCATTGCAAAGTTTGTAAGGCACGGATTTGTTCTCCCAGTGACAACACAGATTCATATAATGCTTCTAACTTTTGTTCTACCTTATCATCAATCCTGCCTTGAAAGTGCAGGGCTTGCGTGGTATGATGAGCAAGCTGATTAACATGGTGAGCTGTCTGCACATTTTGTGTTAAAGCCACAGTAGCCGCTGCAGCAGAGGCAGCTAAAGCAATAAAGGCTAAAATTCCTGCTATTAATAGCCCTACAAATCGTCTAGGGCACATAAGTTCTTTTAAATGTTTTAACACTTGAATACCTGTTTCTTTATACCAAGCTTCAGATAAGTTTACAGGAAGCATAACAAATGGTGGTTGCTTAATAATAATTACAGAATCAGTAAGACCACTATACAAGCAATTTGTAAAAGAACAGTTAGTGCAGGTAACATTGAAATACATGGCTCCTATAGAAATATTAAAAGGTCCATACATAATAGCATAAGGGGGTGTTACACAACTCATAATATTTTTTAAAGAAGTAGACGTGGGCCAGGAGCTATTGTTTAGGGAAGCCACTAACATCAAGACATGGCGTTGATGGCGTCCATTCATCCACCACAGACCTGGGTTGAACATGTTGGTGAGATTAGCTCCAGACCAGTCCATCAGCTGAGAATTAGTTCCTGAAATATTGGTTATAAAAGGGTGATCGTGTCTACACTTTACGGGGTGCAGTTCTCCCGTGGATTCTACTATTTGAGAGGAGTTGATGCAGCGAGGTATCATGAAGGACGAGGTAGAATTGGCATGTACAGGAAACCCAGTAGGCAATGAAGTCATTTGTATATTATATACTTGGCTATTATCAGGAATCCAAATTCTATGATTTATGGATTTCATTACAGTACAGCCTGGAATATAACTGTTGGAGTCAGTTGTAAAGCATAAAGGGGTTCCAGTGCCAGAAGCTGCAAAGTCTCCAATCTTAACGTGCTGGACAAAAGGGTCTGGAGCTGTACCATACGCTGATCTGTTGACATGGACAAACACCTCAGCTCCCTCCCAGGTCGCAGGGTGCACAATCTGTGGATCTGGCACGTAAGCCCAGTGGGTCAGCACTTGTACCGTTCTGATGAGTTTCCACAATCCGAACACAGCACACAGGTAGCCAGCGGGCATCATTTTCATCCTGTCAAAAAACACAGACATGTCCTCGACCCCATGTCAATACCGGATCGGGCCCGTGCCAAGCACTTGTTAAAGGATCTTTCCACTTAACTTGAGCAAAAGCTCTTTGCTTTCTCTTTTCCCAGAACCGCTGTGCTGCGGAGTGGCCATTGCAATCCAAATTTAAAAAATTTAGTATGAATAAAGTATAAGAAAGTATATTAACAGGAGAGAAGGGGTATAGTTTCCCCCCCTTTTAATTTAGAAATTTGGTGTTTTAACAAACCGTTGGCCCATTCGACAATTCCTTGACCATGAGGGTTATAGGGAATTCTTGTAGAGTGAACAATTTGGTAAGATTTGCAAAAAGTTTGAAAAGCTCGTCCAACATATCCCGGACCATTATCAGTTTTAATTTGTTTAGGAAGTCCCATAGTAGCAAAGCAGCGTAAGGCATGGGAGATACAATGTTTGCCAGCTTCCCCGCTAAGAGGAGTAGCCATAATAAAATTAGAGTAAGTATCTATTGTAACATGGACAAAGCGGAGCTGTCTAAAAGAGAGGATGTGGGTAACATCCATTTGCCACACATGGTTAGCCTCTAAGCCTCGAGGATTAATCCCATTGGCGGGCACAGGCAGGAAGGTAGCACAGTTGGGACAAGTTTTTACAATTTGACGAGCTGCCTCATGAGTAATATGAAATTGCGGACGTAAGGCACGACTGTTTTGATGGTGGGCAGCATGTGATTGCTTTGCCAAGTCAATTTGAGAAAGAAAAATTTGGGTAGCCTCATCCGTAATAGCATTGTTCTCATTTAATGGTAAGAAGAGGCAAAGTGAAGTAATTTGTTGGAGGGACAATGACGTGAAATTGTGCCCACAAAATTGGCCCAAGCAATGGCTCAGGAATCACAATGAGTATAAAGCCATTTTTGCTGTTGTAAAGTATAGGGGATATAAATAACCTGTGGATCTCGTCCAAGATACTTACAAGATTCCACACGGCACATATGGACTAAGGTGGCTACCAATTTATAATAAGGAATTAATACTTTTGAAGGAGTAGCAGGCAAGGAAAACCACAAAAGGGGGTCCCTTCTGCCAAAGGACCGCTGTTGGAGAATGAGATATAGTTAAAATATAAGCTTTCCAAGAGGCTGAGTAATCTATATAATTTACATGTTGGGAAGAAATGGCAGAATTTACTATGCTCAAGGCTTTTGCTGCTTTAGTTGTCATTTTTCTGGGAGATGTAGGGTCCGGGTCCCCTTCAACAGACCAAACAGAAGGAAAATTTTGGCGAGTAGAAGAGAGAGCCCATGCTACAAAGCTTTGACGCAAGGTGGGGCTGTTCGCCATGCCTTGGGGTAACACTAGCCAATGGTACCTTTTCATGGGTTCTTTAAAATTTGTAGAGGGGACACTAAATGCAAAGCGTTTGTAATCTTGAGGAGCAAGAGGTATGGTATAAAAACAATCTTTTAAGTCAATTATAATTTTGTATGTATTTTGAGGAATTGCCATAGGAGAGGGCAAGCCCGGTTGTAATGCCCGCATAAGTTCCATGGTGGCATTCACTCGCCGGAGATCCTGTAGGAGTCTCCATTTGCCAGATTTCTTTTTAACAACAAAAATAGGCGAATTCCATGGGGAAGTATTAGGAGCAATGTGGCCCAAGTCCAGCTGTTCCTGCACCAGCTGTTGGGCAACAACAATCTTTTCAATTGATAGGGGCCACTGATCCACCCACACCGGAGTGTCTGATAACCATGTGATAGGATCGGCATGAGGGACAGGACGAGCAGCAACCCCCGTTAAAAATATCCCAGCCCTTGTCTAGGAGGTCGGGGCTGAGGTTGAATGGGTTCTCTAATTTCTTGTTGATGGCTTCCCAATCCTCCTGAAGGCAGTACCCCTTGACTTAGGAGTTGACGAATGACTGCGTCACTAGGGCTAAACAAATAAACTCCCATCTTTTCCATAATATCTCTGCCCCACAAATTTATGGGCAAATGATCTGGAAAGTCCCAAAATGCCACTCACCATCTCTCCAGTTAAGGATGGCACTGCTTTGTTGGGTGTCCGCAGCATGGCCAATCCCCTACAAGGATGTAAGAGACGCAGTAAGAGGCCAGTTGTAAGGACAATGTCTCTTGGCTATCACAGACACATCTGCTCCTATATCTAACAGACCTCGGTAGGGCTTTTCTTGTATATAAATTGTAAGCTCAGGCTTTCCTGTTTTATGTTTTGAACCCAAAATATGTCTGAGGATCCAAAACTCCTTTTTCCCCTTTTAATAGATCAAACAAGGGTTTAATTCAGCTGTGGACAATTTAAGATAAGGGCGAAGCCAATTAATATCTCCCAGAAATTTTTGAAAATCATGTAAAGTACGCAAATGAGAAGTCTTAACCTGTAATTTCTGACTAGTAAAATAATAAGGACCCAAAATATGACCAAGAGGGATTTTTATTTTTCTCTGCCTGGGCTGGCTTTGAACTATCCAAAGAGTCTTAGCCATAAAAGCCCTTTTTATTTCCAATTAGAGCAACAGGAGAACAAAAGGAGTAGAGTTTACCTGTAAGTTGCTAAAAATTGACCAACAAGTAGTTGCCAGAGTTTTGCTGTAACACTTAAAGAACAGCTGACTGAATTGGATCCATGTGCCATTAAATCAAATCATATTATTTAACCTTACCTTATTGGCACGTAAAACAGAAAACAAATGAATAACAATAAAAGTCTCAGCCTCAGTGGATCTGAAGTGGCTGTGTCTTCCATCCCAAATTAGCAGGCCAGCAGGAGAGATGGTTTGCATCTGGATAATTCTGTAGTAGAGTTCCCTGGATAGGCTGTCACATTTTCTGCTTGTTGCCTGCAAATTTCTACACAGACTGGTTAAGGGCATTCTTAAACAGATTTTAGAAGGCTTGGGCCTTTAACCATCTTTCTAGTCACAAAATCCACACAGATTGAAGGCTAACCAAGTCTGCTCTCTGTAGCAGTTTCTGAATCACAAACAACTCCCAGTTTGGGAGCCGACTGTGGAGGCAGCTTTCTGTAGCCATAGACTGCCACGGTCCACTCAGCTAGCACACATGTCAACCTGTATCCTATAAAGCAAAATGTTAATTTTGGGGTCCGGAAAATTTAGGTTAATAGTCACACCTGTGCAGTTATTTCGAAATGACTCTGGTCCCTTGATCTTAAAGAGTTTGAGAGCACCGCGAAAAAAGAGAAAAAAAATGGAGAAGCAAAATCTTAAGTCTATACCAAAGAATTGTCAGGATTAGGTGTACACTTGACTCTTAGCATAGATAGACATAAAGAATAACACACTGGTTGTACATCATTGCACTTATATCACGTGCTGTATATTAAAACCTTTTGGAGTTCTTCTTAGACACATTTGTTTGCTCCCAAACATATCAGTTTAGGCTTAAAACCTGTTTTTTGTTTTGTTTTTAAGTTTTACCAACACATAGACATAGACATAGACACACATACACATACAGACAATGTGCACACGTTTTGGGGCGCGCTTAGAATTGTTCTTTAATTGGCCATGTAAGTTCTTTTGGAATTCCAGTGGCAAATGATATTATTTTGCCTATATTCTAGAACCACGTGGTTAGATAGTAAACAAAAAAAAAAAATCTTTTCAGCAAACCAAAATTTTCAGATCATCTGAGAAGCCAAATTTTGAGAAACCAGTTTAGCTCACAAAGGGAGCATATGGGAGACAGGGTATGAACACAGACAGTGAGCTCACAGTAAGACACCTTCATCTTCTAGCATTTGAATTGTAAGGCACCTTTGAAATGCAAGGCCACAGGACTCCAAGTCTCTGCCCAGCCTCCAGGAATTTGGCATGCTTGTCACCTGGGGGATGGGCAGGCTTTCACTCCAACCAGTCCTATTGTCTACCATGTGCTCAATGCTAGAGAAAGCTTATGATTTAGCCAAACAAGCAGAATTTCACTAAATCTCCAAAACTTAACCATCAATAACAAGAATAGAAAACCTTTCTTTGAGTCTTTTAAAGCAGATGTTAAACAAATATCCATACCCGTCCTATGTCACAGGCAGAGTTTAGAGGGAGGCAGAAAAAGAGATAGAGAGAACTTCATCTGCCTGAGCACTCATAGAAGTTAGGTAAGTCCTGCAAAATATTCCAAATATATAAGATTGGGCTCAAACTTGAGCAGCTTTCCTGAAACAATTTAGACTTGAGGAGCAACCAGCTGAGCTGAAATAGAGATCAGTTGTCTCCAAGCACCCACAATTGCTGATCTCTTTGACCTAGCCCAGTGGATTTATGGAAAATGTAAGCTCCAGTCTAATGGTCACACACCCTGGTTGGGGTTTTAAATCTGTCCTGGTGGATGGAAATAGAGCGCTGGGTCAGGACAAGTTACCTTAGTGGTGTTAGCATTTCCCTAGCCTCAGGTCCCTTCCCCCTGCTAGCAGCCTGCACCTAGGAGAGCTGTAAGTCTGCCAGGACTGTCTGCGGGGCTCACCAGTATCTCCTGTTAAAGGAGTTTGTTGTTCTGGATGAAGCTGTGATAATAGAGCTATAAATGATTTTAACATATTCTCAACATAGGTCAATCTATCTTTAATAGGCTTATTGAATAATTTCTCCTCAGAATCTGAGCCATCTGAGTCTAGCTCAGTGGGTTCAGGTCTTGTTAATTTTCTCAGCTCTTCCCAGCCAGCAGCATACGCTCCCGGAGCTGGGCAACACTCATCAGGTCCCTGTTCAGTTTCTCCAATCGACTGATCGAACTTAATCTATTCATGGCTAAGATCTAAGCAATCTCGGACCAGAAACCAAAGAATAATAGCATCCACTGAGGTTTTCTCAGGGCCAGTTGCATCACAATGTTCCCTTTTTTTTATATAATTTTTATTTTTTAAATTTTTTTTTCAATTTTCTAGCAAGTTTCTAAGTTATTGGTTCCTTCCTCCAGGAACTGGGGGCATGCTTCCTCAATAAAGTAAAAGAAACGTTCTAAGTCACTTTGGCCAACTTTCACTGCCCGGGCATTAAGCATGCCTTTGGGGGCCTGCATGTATAGCATGCGGCTATTACCTTGTCCCATAATTTATTACTCCCGACAATACACTCTCCTCCCGCTCTCCTTCCCAAGTATTCGGACATCCTTACCTGAGCGGGGGTCACAAGAGACAAAGATGGGGTACGGGAGGTCTGCAGCCATAAGGTTGAACCTCAAGACTGCAGCAACAGTTTATTCCAACTCCCAGCTTATATGCAGTTTTGGAACCAGGGAATATCATAGGATTGTAAAAATTCCAGAACATAAAGAGGCTTTGAAGTTTGCAACATTTGATTACAGTAGACACAGGACAAGGTTGATTAACATAGGAATCTACTCCAGCGGACATAGCAAGGTGGGGACATAGCAAAGCAATTCCGGATAGTGGCTGTGAACAAATGTCCTTGCCTTTAGCATATCCTGGCGGTAACAGCACAGCCAGAGGTGATAATGAACCTAGGTGCAGGTTTGACTCCCGACATCTTGGCGACATCTGCACAGCCAGAGGTCAGGATGAGCTTAGCTGCTAGCTCAGCTCCCGACAACTCTGGCCACCAGATTTCAGTAAGCTGGCAGAGGAGCCAGCCCCTGGCCCCACAGAAAAATTTTGGAGCAGCTCCTTCTTTCCCCTAACCTCAAGCATATCCCCCAACAACCTGCAGCAACAATCAGTTTCAAGACTCCTCTGAGCAACAAAAGGAAGTGCAGGACTGGATTTCTGTTCCTCTACCTGCACAGTTCTGACTTCTGAAATGGGATTTCAGCCCCTCCCTACAGGAGTCATTGGCCCACTTCCAAGGGAATCTGTAGGCTCATTGTTAGGCTGCAGCAGCTTTGCACTGAGGGGCTTACCTATTATTCAAGGAGTGATCGATCAGGACTCTAATTGAGAAATAAAAATCATGGCTTCAGTGCTTGCTAGTGTTACCACTGTCCCGGCAGCTCATTCTTGTTCCTTTAAGTTGTCGGTGCCTCAGTTACTACAAACCCTAGGGGATAAAGGAATTTTTTGATCTTCTGACAATTTTTGGGTTCAAAACATAAAATGGGAATGGCCCGGGAATAACTCCTTCTCATATTTTGAGATATCAATATGTTGAGACTACCTCTTGGGCTGTAAAAACCCAATCTTCTCAAGTCACTTCGATCCATTTATCTAAGAGGTTAGCAATATTTCCCATTGACCACTGGTTCAAATATAGGTCTATGGCACATAGAACAAGTTATATTCAAATGAAAATTACTCACTAGCTGGGGCAACAAATGAGCTAATTCCTCCAGTACTCATACCTTAGTGAAAGAGATCAACAAAGAAACATGTGCTTCAATCTTAAAGTGACCTTGGGGTATTCCAAAGGATATGAAACTTAGGAAAGACATGGGTGAATGATTGCCAATTTTCCTATTTCTATCCAGTCCCTTCTATGTTCCTTGGTTACATGTAGCTCCAGTATTCATATAGCTGGCCTCTACACACATACATGTCCAGCACAATGATGATCAAGTTGTCCACATCCTGGTTGTGGTGGGTAATCTATATTAAACAGGAAGTGCACAGTAAACTAAGCATATCTTAGAAATGAGTATGTCCTTTTTGCCACATGGCAAACGTGTGCTCCACAAAGAATAGTACTAGCAATTAGCCACAGTGTTCATAATGATGATAGAAAAAAGGGGGGAAAAAGATAAAATGTAATGTACCATAAATCAAGAGCTTGGTAAGTTAAAAATAAGAAGGAATGTTATGGAAGGCAGGCACTCTTGCCCCTAGGCTATATCCCCAGCCCAATGTTAGTCTTCTTGATACAGTACTTTCTTAATGGGTTGAGTTGTTGAACACAGAAGATGACGCTGAGTGAAATAAATGCCATATTATGGAAACCAGTGTTATATCACAGTTGTAGTACTTTCTACATGACATGTGTAACCGTAGCCTCTGATGTTGATGTTCCTCTTGTATCCCCTTCTTGTCTTCATACCTACACTATCACTATATCTTATCTGAGTACATTGGAAATCATGAATACTGATATTTGAACTAGGAAAGTGAAAGGATATACCAAAATCAAGAGACACAGGATAACAAGACAAATGACTTCAAAAGCAATACTTACAAAACTGTTTTGTGTAAACCACGTCAAGCACTCATGGGGAATGAAGGAAATGGGGCGTGGGGAGGGAAAATGTGGGACTAGTAAAAAAACAAGACAATAAATGTATCCAATGCCTAAGATACGAAACTGTAACCTATCTGGACATCATTTTGACAATAAATAAGAAAAAATGATTTAAAAAATACAGCTTTATTTCTGGGTTTCGTATTCCATTTCATTTTTCTTCAGGTTTTTCTTTATACCAGTACCATCTGTTTTTGTTATGATGGCTATATAATAGATCTTGACACGGCACTTTTAAGAATAACGAAAGGAAGGCAAGAAGACTCCCAAATGGGTAAGATAAGGATTCCACAAGAAATATTGCCAGAATAATCCAGGACATCCAAACAATCAGAAACAACTATTTCCAGAAACTATACTCACTAAAGAATGAATACTTTAGGGAAAGAGGTAGATTTTTACAGAAATATAAACTGTCCAACCTGAGGCAAGAACATATAAATCAATTAAATTACCGCATGAAATATGACGAGATACAGGAAGCAATGAAATTTCTTCCAATATAAAAAAGGCAATCACCGCAGAATTCTATAACACTTTCTAAGAAAGGGGAAAACACCAATATTCTCCTAGTTCTTCCGTGAAGTTGATGCAGAGCGAGAAACCCCAAACCAGTTCCTTGAATCAAATACAATCACAATACCAGGAAAAGATCCCCCAAAAAGATGTTACAAAAAAATCTCACTTAGGAACAAAGATGCACAACTCCTCTACATAATATTACCTAGCAGAATCCAAAAACAGATTTTATAAGTCATGCATCATGGGCAACTAGCCTTCATTCCACAACTGGAAGCCTGCTATAGCAGATTCATAACTTTTAATGCAATTCACCAAATTGACATAGGTAAGATGAAGAATCACATCATTCTTGAAGTGGCTGCTCCAAACCTTCAATGTTATAACACAGCAATAGATTTTCAAAGCCCTGAAGAAAATAGGATTAGAAAGACCCTTTTTAAAACAATGAAAGCTATATATATGAGAACAACTGCTAATGTCATACCAAATGGGAAGAACTAAAACCATTTTCTTGAAAACCAGGAACAAGACAAGGATAATACCTCCCTCTTCTCCTATTTAATATATTTCTGGAATCCTTAGCCATAGTAAGAAAGCTCCAAATAGGGAGGATCCAAATAGGGAGAGAAGATGTGAAACTTTCCTGATTTGCTGATATTATGTTTTTATACCTGAAGGACCCAAATAAATCTCCTCCAAATTCCTAGACCTAACAAACCGTTTTACCAAATAGCAGACGGTAATTTGCAACAGTCAAATATTATAACTTGCTAATATATTCATACAAAGGGGATTCAAGAAACGATTCCCTCCAAAACCTACACACCAATCAAAAATTTCGCCATGGATCTAAAAAGAGATTACACTGAAGAGGAAATAAAAATGATATTGAAATATATAAACATAACCATCATCATTGGCAGTATCTGATATGCAAATAAAAACAACCCTGAAATAACATGTTTCCAATGTCAGAATGAGTAATTATCTTAACTCAGGCAACAACAAGTGCTGGAGGGAATTCCCAAAAAGAGGAAATGTACTGCTCTGTTGCTGGGAATGTAAACTACTTCAACCACTCTTGAAAACAGAATGTAGATTCTTCAAAAGAACAGCCGTGGCACAGCACATGATTCATTCTGAGCAACAGGATCCAGGATATGACTAGAAAAACTGCACTTCTGTACAATAATAATTTCTCTGACGAGTGGAGTATTTCACCTCAGCACAGATATTCTGATGTTTACTACCAAACTAATATGCCTTTGGAGAAAATTCTCTATTAAAGAGTCTCCTGTGTTTGTTGGCCAAAGGATGCCCCTTTGTCATGAGACTCTCCTCCACCCTCCGCCACACATATAGAACCTCCTTGGGGAGACTTGTTTGCCCAGCTGCTCCAGCGAAAGCTTTTCTCAATTAAGTGGGAAGTCAATAATCTATAATAATTAGTCTTGAGGAAATAGTAGCTAGTTAATAAAGTTCTACGTTGAATACTTTGATCCTTTGTTGTAGAGCTGACAAATTGTAGTATCAACACCCTTTGTAGTAGCAACAACCTTTGAGGTAGCAACATCTATTACAGTAGTGACATCCACAACTTTGTTGTTTATATGAATATATTTATGCATTAATTTTACTCTTGAAATTGTGAATTGATTTCTAAACCAATATAAACCCTGGCCTTGCTAAATAAAAGTGTGCATTGGGCCACTCTCCTTTGCATACCCTGTGTCTTGGCTATGGTTAGAAATACACCGGTCCAACAACTGGCTTCCGGATCCAAGGACCTGATAATTGATCCATAGGAGATTGCTGAACTGCGTTTGAGCTCTCTCTCGAGTGTAGGTGAAAGATATTTTGATTGAAAGGAGAGAGGGGAACTGAGTGGTGAGCTCCTGATAGATAAAATGTTACAGGTTTATGGGACAAGCTAAATCTACTCTTTTTTCTAATCTTATTGACCATGTACTGAAACTTAACAGAGCTACGGTCTTGTGTTCACAATTAGATGAGTGCATGCAGGTGGTAATGGAGTATTATCCGTGGTTCCAGGAGGAAGATACTTTAGACTTAGAATTCTGGGAAGGAATAAACAATAATGTGTAAAAGTCATATCAGTGTGGGGAAAAGGTTCCAGATACATTTTGGTCTAATTGTGCATTAATATGTACAGCTCTAATTATCATGCTTGCGATGCTGTGGTAAGATCAGCTGCTGAACTGGAGGTAGATGTGGAGAAAGCTATGAAGGTTTATAGTTTGTCCAAGGAGGCAAAAACTCAAAGTGGGCAGGAGTTAAAGAGATGGCTACACCTGAGCAATCTCTTGCCAGTTCTGCTAGAGAAAAGGTAGAGCCAAAAGCTAAAGCTTTGGTCACTACCTATGTTTCTTCAGAAAATGATGCCACTCTAAATAGCTCAGCAGGGCAGTCAGTGTGCTAAAGAGGCTCTCCATATCTGCCACGGACTTCAGCGGGAATGTCTTATAAAGAAAAAATTTTTGCTGCAGCGCCTGCCTTTCCTTTTCTGTTCTTCAGATTCTGACTCTGAGGACTTTGTTCCTATCCCTCACTATCGACGGTTCCCCATTATTCGACCACCTTGAGTCGATGGAGAAGCTCAGCCCCCTCATTATGAAAGTATTAATATGGTTTATATCACTCAGCTGTGGAAGTTGGTAACCTTATATGCACCACAGGCGCTGAAGTTAAAGAGTTAATGTTGACAACTGTTTCTGCTTATTAAAATTTGGCTCCTGAGGATTGGAAGATTATGTGTAGGGCATTATTAAAACCTCAGGAATGGGCTGGGGATATAGCCTAGTGGCAAGAGTGCCTGCCTTGGATACACGAGGCCCTAGGTTCGATTCCCCAGCACCACATATACAGAAAACGGCCAGAAGTGGCGCTGTGGCTCAAGTGGCAGAGTGCTAGCCTTGAGCGGGGGGAAGCCAGGGACAGTGCTCAGGCCCTGAGTCCAAGGCCCAGGACTGGCCAAAAAAATAAAAAAAAACATCAGGAATATCTATAATGGTTAATGTGGTAGAATGATGTTGCATCTGCCAGAGCAGGCTAAAATGCTCACTACCTAAATGCCGCCCTTCACAAAATACCGCATGATATATGAATAGGCACTGGGGATTATAAGACCCAGAATCAAGTAAATACTCCAAAGGAGATTGACCAGTGGCTGCACGAGATATGTCTAGAGGCATTGGGTTGGGTATGTACCACAGTAAAAAGGATGGTTCTTAGGCCTGCTTTATTCAATGGGCCTAGGAACCCTACTTTGACTTCATATTGCACCTTCAGAAAAACATCCATAGAACAGTACAAGGTGCTGCTGTTCACGATCAATTAATTAAATTACTGGCAATTGAGAATACTAATGAAGATTGTCAGTCTGCTTATCTACCTGCTAAGGAGATTTGGGAGGTACTAGCATATTTCAAGGCTTGTCGGAATGTATTTTTGGACACTCAAAAGATGAAGCTATTGGGACAGTCTCTGGGTGCCAGTGTGAATGTACCCAAATCCGGGAAATTAAATTGTTTTGACAGTGGGGACAAGGGCATACTGAAATGAATTGTGTAAAAATGAAACTGGCAAATACAAACTCGCCTAGGAAATTCCCTTTCTGCAAACGTGGGTTGTATTGGGCCCAAGAATTTTGATCTAAAACTGACATTGGTGGACATATGCTTCCCCTTTCATCGGGAGCAGCTCAGGGAGAAAGTACAAGGTGTTCAGGAAAGGGGGCAAAGGGCAAGCCTCATGGTCCCATTCCTATGAACGAGCCTTCCCCAACATCTTTTCGTTACAACCAGCCCAGATTGGGAGTGCCACAGTGGACCTTTTCTCAAGCCCATTCTGAACTTTCCCTGATAATTTCCAGAATTAGAACTTGCATATACGGTCCCTTGCCATGGGGGACTTGGGGCCTTCTTTTGGAGCATTCCAGTTTAATTGCTAAAGGGGTGTTAGTTGTACCAGGAGTAACTGACTCTGACTACATAGGACAAATTAAAATCCTTAAGACCTCCCCTGTACCTTATGATATTAATTCTGGTGATCGTATTGCACAATTGATTTTCTTTACTTACATATTTATATCAACTTCTGCAAACCCTTATCAAGGAGGTTTTGACAGTATGAAATATCAATGTGTTTTCTGGATTTTCAAGGAAGCATACAAACCACCTTGTTGTAAATTTTATATAGGAAAGAGGCATTGCTAGCTATTGGCTAAGACATCACAATAATCAGCCAGATTGAATGGGGCATCGGGGCAGGGTGACTCAAACTATCAAATGCAGAATAAAAGGTGTCAGTAGTACACTTGATTCAGTTATTAAGCAAAATCTTGAATATCAGAATATTACTGATGGTGAAGGCCAACATTCCATTTTTGATCCATAATTTTTGTAAGTACCTATTACCGTAATTATACTAGACGTCTTTGAACAGTGGGGAGCTCATTTAATTTTCCCTTGAAGTTCAGATGCATGTCTTTCTCAGTAAGATTACTTACTTGGCAGACAGATTGTGCAGTTTGCCGTGAGCAAAGGCCCTTATCTAAAGAAAAGTTGGCGGCCACAATGCAAGTTGTTGGAGATAAGTTAGCTTCAAATCATATTGAGGTTTCTATCTCTACCTGGAACTCTCCTATTTCTGTTATTAAAAAGAAATCTCACAAATGGAGATTATTCACTGATTGTCGAGCTCTAAATGCAGCTTTGAGGCCTATATTTTACAACATGGCCTGCCCCAATCATGTATGATTCCTTTAAATTGGCATATTATACTAAGATTTGCAAGATTGTTTCTTTACTATTTTCTTATTTCATGAGGACCTCTCATGCTTTGCTTTTAGTTTAAGCCGGAATAATCTCCAAGGACCCCATGGAAGTTTTAAATGGCAATTATTGCCACCAGGCATGATGAACTCACCTACTATGTGTCAAACTTTTGTATCCAGAGCACTAGAACCTATTAGGAAAAGATTTGCTCAGGTTTCATGTATTCATTATATGGATGACTAATTATTTGCTGCACCTAATAAAGGTATTCTATCAGACTTATGAAAAATTTTGCCCTTCCACTTGGAATAAAATGGTTTATTAGTTGCCCCTGATAAAATCTGGACAGAGGAGCCATTAAAGTATCAAGGATATTTAGTTAAATAACAAGCAATTATTCTCCAATTTATAAAAATTCGTACTGAAAAATTAAATACTCTTGATTTTCAAATGTTACTAGGGGACATTAATTGGCTTCATCCTTCCTTAGGCATTCCCACATATGCTTTGCATAATTTATTCTCCATTCTTCAAGAGGATTTAACAATAAATCGCCCTTGTGTATTAACTAGTGAAGAAAGTCAGGAACTACTTTTAGTAGAAAAAGCCCTGACTCAAAATTTCTTATCCCGGGTAGATTTTTCTGTCCCTAGTGGGCTACTAAATCTACTAACAAAGTCTACCCCACAGGGGGAATAGCACAGTTCAACAGGACTTTGATAAGAACCAGGCACACATTGTCTGAAATGTAAACCACATGTCTGGAGGTGATCAGCTTTATTATCATGCAAGGCTGTAAAATGTGCCTACAAATCAATGGGGAGGACAACTACTTGATTATCATCCGCACACCTAAATAACAATTCAAATTTGCATTACAAACCTCTGATCTCCTCCCTTTATCATTGAATGTCTTTAATGGAGAAGTTTTATACCAATTACCTTCTAGTCCTTTAAGGAAATTATTTCAATAACAAATTTATATTACTGATAATATTTGACTTTCTAAGCCCATTTTAAATTCGCCTAATATTTTTGAAGATAGTACCAAAAATAACAAATGTGCTTTTTGGACAGAAGGTAAATATCAAGTTTTCCTCACTCCCTGGCAATAGGCACGCAAAATGAATCACAGGCTGTTATATACGCTTCACAAAATTTCTTAATAACTTTCAATTTAGTCACTCAGTCGACCTGTGCAGCACATGTTCTATGCAATATATATTCTGCTGTTATTTATCACATAAACCCCCCACTAGATTCACTATTTAAACAATTCAAAGCCAGTAATGCCAAAGACAGCACTTACTGTATGTCATTCACATTCTTGCTCATTCTAATTTGACAGGTCCTATGGCATGTGGTAACTTAAATGTAGATGATTTAGTCTTTTTTATTTTGGCAAAAGAAGATCATGCATCTTGGCACTCTAATGCAGGTCATTTACCTGTCACATATAAAATTCCTTTTAGGGTTGGGATTATGTCCTAGTGGCAAGAATGCTTGCCTCATATACATGAAGCCATGGGTTTGATTCCCTAGCGCCACATACATAGAACATGGCCAGATGTGGCACTGTGGTTCAAGTGGCAGCGTGCTAGCTAGCCTTGAACAAAAAAGAACCAGGGAGTGTCCTCAGGCCCTGAGTCCAAGACCAAGGACAGGAATAAATAAAATAAAATAAAATAAAATTACTTTTAAACAACCTAAGCAAATTATTGCTAACTGTCCTCCTCGTTGACCTTTGCATTTACAAACCCTTCCCCTTGGTGCTAATCTTCAAGTCCTGGCTCCAAACAATAATTGGTAAATGGATGTAACACACATTCCTGAATATGTCTGCCTACAAGATGTGCTTGTAACTATTGACACATTCCTTTTTTTGGGGGGGGCACAACTCTACCTGGTGAAAAATGGACTCAGGTCATCCAACATTTACTAGAAACATGTGCAGTCATGTAGATTTCTTCTCAAATAAAAACTAACAATGGACCAGCTGAATCCAGTAAATAAGTGCAAATATATTTAGAATTTCGTAATATCTTCCATGTTACATGAGATGAATATAAACCTAAAGGTCAAGGTAGAGTAGAATGAGCTCACTGTATTTTGAAAAGACAAATTAAAAAGTAAAAGAAGTTGAATATGTATAGTACTGAGGAGTATTCCACATCTATGAATAGCCTTTATAAAATAGCCTGAGCTGTTATTGCAGAAGCACTATTTGTTCTTAAGTTTTAAATTTGCCTCAAGGAGATGTTTTGGCCATAGCCAAGCAACACTTCCTAGCTCCGTGTATGTTAATCAAGCCACATACGGTTTGGATTAGATTGGGGATTGGGTTAGATTGGGCCCCATGGCAGGTGTTAATCCAGAGGCTATGGAATGCTTATGTTGCTACAGAAGATGTCCAAAACTTCTGGCATCCACTCTGCTGAGTTCCACAAGGAGTGCCCCCAGAACACAAAGATTAGGGTAAGACATCCTCATCTATGCTATGAGACCATCCCAATCCAAGCCATGGCTGCCCACAGTCTCCATAAAAATCCTCCCAGAGAAAGGACAGCCCCTTTGCCCTTATGGGGACAGGTAAAAGCGCTGTCTCACAAATCCCAACAGGTAGTGCTATCTACTGAAAAAGTGCTGACTCTGGAACATCTACTCCTGCCTATGTGTGCTCTGTTAACCTGTGTCTTGTAACTCTATGGCAGGGGCTAATTCAGAGGTATTGTATTGGACAAGTATCTTTAAACCTCCCTTATTGCATCCAGATTTGTGGACCAAATCCCCCGTCTCTGTATCTATATCTAGTCCTGACTTAATCTCTCCCTGTTATCTGTCTGGCATTCCAGTCTATCCTATGGAAGAAGGACAAGATTCTAACATCTCTTTTTTTTTTTTTTTTTTTTTTGTTGTTTTTTTTTTTTGCCAGTCCTAGGCCTTGGACTCAGGGCCTGAGCACTGTCCCTGGCTTCTTCCCGCTCAAGGCTAGCACTCTGCCACTTGAGCCACAGCGCCGCTTCTGGCCGTTTTCTGTATATGTGGTGCTGGGGAATCGAACCTAGGGCCTCGTGTATCAGAGGCAGGCACTCTTGCCGCTAGGCTATATCCCCAGCCCATTCCTGAGGTTTTAATAATGCCCTACACATAATCTTCCAATCCTCAGGAGCCAAATTTTAATAAGCAGAAACAGTTGTCAACATTAACTCTTTAACTTCAGCGCCTGTGGTGCATATAAGGTTACCAACTTCTTTTAATTCAACATGGAGGTTTATATAATCCCAGTAGAACTCGGCTGGTTAGACTGTCCTTTTGGTCTGTGAGATCTCACACCTATAAGATACACAACTCCCCTAGTCCTTTTGGTTTATGGTTACAAAACTGCACCGAACATAATTTTGCTCCTGAAAGTTATTCAATCTCATACTCCATAAACCAATTATATGTAGCAGTGGAGTTGCTCAATCTTACATGTCTTCTATGCTATCTTACATGTCTTCTATGCTATGTCTGAATTTGAAAGTGAGATATCCTCCAAAAGTAGTTTGCTGTTATAAAATTATTTTCCACTTAATATCTTTGGGAATATCCTTTTATGTGACTCCATGGTAATTCAAATTTTGAAATCCAGGATGAATATACCTGAGTGTTTCCATGGCAATTATTGTAATAGGAAAGAACCTGAATGTGTAACAGGTGAAAATTGAGCACAAAATATTTCTTTCAATTTTGTCTCCAAATATTTTGGAAATCATTACCTGGCTACTTTGGTATCTGCTGTGCTAATCTGTTTATAGTGAGCCATTTTGATAAACATTTCAATTTTTATGTGTAATTCATTTCTGAATGTTGGTCATATTTTTAGTTTGACACGAGGAAATATTGTTTCAACTTATATCACTTCCATCCATGGCAACATCAATAGTGAAATATCTTCATTAATTAGGGGAGCATTCATGATTTTGATAATTTAGTAGGAGTCATGAACACCTAGGTATGGCTCAGGGCACCTTGTTAGGACTGTAGAAAACATGGTCTTCTATTGAATCCAGTCAGAAATAAAGTCTTTGTTTATCCACTTAGAACACATACATTCTCAGTATCATCTGCACATAAGAATATTAATGCGTTTTGCCTTTTAAATATTTTTCAAACCATATATACTCATTACAAACTGCAAACAATGGCCTGTAGACGAACTATTCAAACAGCAGTTAACATGCATATATATTATGAAATTATAATCAATTTCTCTACACTGTCTTAAATATTTCTATTATGTGATTAAACGTTTATATAGCTCAAGTACTTGGACATTGCACACTTACAAATGAAGATGCATTTATTGATTATGATTAAGGACAGAGAGACCCATGATATCTCTTACAATTGTCCTTGAAGTTGGTTGAATTACATCATTGCAAATTTTCCCAATTTTGATAGTATTCTTAAATTGGGTCATGATACAATCTGAAACAGTCCCTTTTTATTTGTAGCCTGTTGTACAACAGCTCTTAGAAGGCAAAATAGAGCCAGACACTTAAAGAATCATACGAATAAAATATTTCAATGATATTCATAAGTTTTCTTTATTTGGTTTCAAAAAGCCCAGAGTCATTATGGAATACCTGTTACAGTCCTTAGTATTTCCCATGGGCTCATAAAAGAGAGGTATTCCAACCCTTTGTTTAGCCTTATGTCATGACCAACACTGTAAATTGTAAATTGATGGGCCTCAATATAGAAGTGATACAGTGTCTATTGTTACATAGCACATGCAAAACCCACTTTAAGCGTTTAACCCAGACGTCTAATTTATATAAATAAATATATGACTAGCAAACGAAGAAAGCTTTTATGTCCAATTTCTATGAATCATTACCTCATATCTTTAGATGAAGTACATTTTTTGGTACATTGCCTGATACATTTGTTGCACTAATTCTTAAGCTAAATCAATATTATACTTCTGTTTGCTCACAGTAAATCAATTCACTTTTCCTTCATATTTTTATGTCAATGCCCACTGCTGCTGTTACAATAAAAATAATATATGGATTCTTTGTCATAGTGCAAACCTCGTGACGCTATTTTCTCTTCTTTAATCTGTGATTCCTTGTGATTTCTATTTGAATAACAAACAGGATGAAAGCTCAAGAATGCAGAGTGATTAGGCAATGATAGATTCTAATTTAAACTCTTGGTTGACTTGTTCTTGTGAGTCCAGGGTAAATGTAAATGTACGTATGTTCTTCCTGCTGTCACTTGCTTCTTCCAGCAAATTATTCTGGGGAAGAACAATAAAAATATCCTTGTAAACCTGCAGATTGATGAGAATACCTGTGAAACTTTAGACATGTACTTATAGTTTTGTTCTATCCTTCGTAAGACACTTTCGCTATAATGATGCTTTCTTTTTACATTTGCGGTTTGGATCAAAGTTTAGGTAGAGAAATGTAGGGCAAACATTATCAATTTGATTTGAAATCTTAGGATTATGATTTCTTTTGTACTCATAATTATTTACTATTTTTGGCCTGAGACTAGGTGACATTACATGTTTTGTGTCTCTCTATATATAACCTAGGGAATGGCTTGTAGAAATGTGCCTGGGTCCTTAAAATCATGAGTTTTCATTGATTCACCTGTACAACTCCCTCCAAGTGGGTCAAGACACACAAGTGTCCAAGTATAGTTTTCCAGATGCTGTCCAATTAATTGGTTTCAGTGTATATGGAAGTTAAGAAAGCAGGGAATTCATTCATGAAAATAGGCACTTGTTCAATTGAAGTACCTCTAGAAGAACCAAGGATGTGTCTAATGTTTGTAGACACAATACAAACATATTTGTTAGCCCTCTATGCATCGAAACAAAAAAATGTGTTTTTATTTATGCCTTTGCAGAACTAATCAGTTGCCCCACCGTGTGTTCAACAAGTATTTCTCCTTGTCTTATCTATGAGTAAAAATAATAAAAAAAAGTCTAATCATATGAATGTCTTTTGATTTCCCCTAATAATTGAGACAAGCACTCTTGCAACTAGGCCATATTCCCAGCCCTCCCCTAATCATTGAAACCTCCAATTTGGTTACAGTGTATATTCACAATGAATTCTGACATAAGTGGAGGTGTTTCTTTCCTTACAGAAGTATATCACTTAATATTTGAGAAAGCACACTTAGGTAGGAGAAATGCAATTATGATCATTAAATGGAAATCTAATTACCTTAACATGTAAAGTCCTCTTATGATTGTTCTTCAGTTTCTTTTACATGATTCTGATATGTTTCATTTCATTATGTATTCTTGCATGTAAGAAAGTATCACCAAATTTACATCTTTAAAAGAGAACGTCAATTTATGTGACATTATGTGAACATCAATTTGGTGAGCCAAACACTTCTGGGAGTTTTTGTAAAAAGAAAAAATTCAACTCTGTGAGCTTTTCTTACTACGAAAGATCCTCAATATCGAAATAATTTCAGTGTGTGACAATATGCAAGGATTCTTTGACTTCTTTAAATAGGACTTTTGCAAGACCGAATGAATGGGAAATGTGGTGGGGAATAGAGCAGAAAGGGCTCACCAAGTGAATTGGGTAGTGAGAGAACAAACTGAGCTAATCAAGGGACTTAGGAAAAGATATTTCACAGGAAAAGAGGAACAGATTACAGGAAGCATAAAGAAAGAGAGGTATATGCATATATCACCATTTGGGGATGAATTGCTTTACAATTACTAAGCATAGAGGACATAAGAATTTTGAGAATTGAATGTGACACTGAGCATGAAGGATCAGACGTCTGTTTATTTTACTTTATAATATTATTAAGAATTACTAACACATAGAGTTAATGTGTAAATAATTAAGAAATTGAGGGAGTGGTTTGAGGGGTGAAGCAGAGGGATGAAGGGAAAAAAATCAGGAAGGGATAGCAGGTATGAGAAGAAATGCATATGTAATCACTATATGAAGCATGTTTCTGTAACCCCACTGTACATCATCCTGAAAATAAGAAAGAAAATGTAAAAAAAATTAAGTGTAAATGCATTTTGCGGTGGGAAACTAGATTTTTCTATGTATCCAAACAATAACATTCTAAAGTTATTAAAATTTGTGCATTGCTGGAAATATTACAAGTGTTTGGTAGATAATGAAAAAGAAGAAAATTTTTGATTGTGTGTGTGAGCTTGTGTGTGTGAGGGGGGTGTGGTGTGTTTGAGTGAGTGATGGTGTGTGTGTGCCTAGTCTTTTGAAGTTATGTCTCATGGTGATCAACATAGAAATGCATTGCTAAGATAGGGTATATAAAATTTGTCAAACGTGGTAATTCCTCCCTCATTTTTCTCTGGCTTCCCTTTGCAATCAACTATTCACCAACTTTGAATGGTTAATTACAACAATTTCTATTCCTTTGTTGCATTCCTTTACCCTTTGTACTTTTCACAGTGTGAAGAAGTCATTTCCTTACTACGATAAAAAAAGAGACAATAGTAAGAGCTCCATGGTCTACTACAGCGACACCTGGTTTACAAACACAGAAAATTAAATCAAAAGAAATAATTTCAAATAAGGATTTCAAAGTAAAAATAAAGAAACCTCTGGATTCCATATATTTGAGATCATTACTAGTACCATGATTGTTTGTGATTATTTCTGCAAATTATTGAGAAACTGCGATACTCTGCATGGAAAATCGTAGGCATGTATGCAATTTTTACAACTCAGCGAATCCTTTGGCTCTCTTTGCCGTTCACTTCATACCACATAATGTTTTCCTAAGGCTTTCCATTTCCTTACAAATGAGAGGATGTCATTCTTTCTGAAGGAAGCCTAAATTACACTATGAATATAAAACCAGTTTCTGTTTTTCCATTCATCAACTGATGGCCAGAAGGGTTGGATACTTATGTTGGCTATTTGAGAGAATGCTGCAATGATCATGATCATTGTGGAAGTTTTAGCATGGAATTCTTTATGATCTTTACAGTGAATGCCCACCATTGAGATTGCTCGATCATAATCTATGTGTATATTTTATTGCGGATATGGTATACTGCTTCGCAGAGTGTCCAAAGAATTTTATTTTTTTTTGAGTTTCAAATATATTTTGTATCTGAGAGCCCTATTTTTTTAGTATCTACTTCATATCTTCTCGCATATTCTGTGCTCTCCTCTCTCTTCATAATTTGACATATGGAGCTTAGCAATTCCATGGACGTCTTTTTGTACAATACTGTGATTTAATGTGGTTGTTAGATTTTATACAAATCTGTTAATCTGTGCTCAGAAGCCCTAGTGTTTTTCCTCGTTCTTCTTGCATATTTATTATATCCATTTTACCTCGTGTCCCTGATCCAATTAGAATTTTTGGTGGTATGAGGATACACACAAGGATGTACTTTTGGTTGGTGGAAGAGTTTAAAGTATTCTGCCTTACCATTTCTTGAAAAGGCTGTGCTTTTCTATCCAATATAAAAAAACCAAGGTGTCATAGGTGTATATGTTGACTTCTCTGTCTTCAATCACATTTTCTTGATTTTTGAACTTTTGTTGTACCAGGACCAAAAAGATTTTCAACCTGAAGCTTTCAAAAGTTTGAAAGTAGATATTAACATACCTCCAGCACTGTTCTTCCTGCTATGGAGTGTTTTGGCATCAACAACTAAATTATCCTCGATGTTCAGATATTCCTGTTTCTAGAAAAGCTGAACGCAAAATCCACTGAGAAAAGAGCCACTCTCATTTAATGACACAATACTTTTACTTTTGCTTTCTACAGAGAAACATTTGGTAAAGGGGACTTTCAAACAACGGACCCTTGTACACGTTGAACCACTGTCCTAAACTCTGACCCAATACTCCGTTACACATCCAAGGTCTGGAAATTTACTCTATTCTTTCTTGCCATGTACCAGAGATTAAATGGAAGGAAGTGGAACTGTCCACAAGAATGCTATGAAATTCATGTGATGTCACTCAAGTTCATTTTCTGTCATTTAGAAAAGCTGTAGGAAATAGGATCATGCCAGACAATCCTGAATTGTTTATCAATTACCTCAATATTCTGCCAAGTAATTATGTCGTGGTGTAGGTAACATGTAGATAGGTAGATACAAAGAGAAACTGACAGATAAATCTATACATACGTACAAAGCCTTTTTTCCTGTCTACATTAAAATATTTTTTACAAGTAGCCACCAGAGTTTCCCAACAATATTTACCTTACACTTTGTGGTCGATATGAAATTTGTTTGAACGAATCAAAATCTGCTATCTGCTATGTGCTCTCTGCTGTGTGCTATCTGCTATGTGCTATGTGCTATCTGCTATGTGTGCTAGGTTGTTGCTGATTGGAATATTCTGTAGATTTCGGTTAAGTCTAGATCTACGTATGTTTTTAGTTCTGTGGTTTCTTTGTTCAGGTTTTGGTGTGCTGATCTGTCCAAAGGTGATAGTGGAGTGTTAAATTCCCCAGTTATCAATGTGATTGGGTCTGTGAATGATTTTAGCGTCAGTCGTGTTCGGTTGGGTCGTCCTGTATTTGGTGTGTAGATATATAGGATGGTTATATCCTCCTGTAGTACAGATCCCTTTATTAGAATGTAGTAACCTTCTTTGTTTCTTTTTTAATGTTTTTAATATGAAGTCAATTTTATCTGATACTAGGATTGCAATGCCAGCCTGTTTATAGGGGCCATTGGATTGACAGACTTGATTCCAGCCTTTCACTTTTACGAGATGTTTACTTTTGCTGGATAGATGTGTGAGCACCGTTGAAGACCTCATGCATACCTTACCAGGCTTTGTTGTGTAAATCTTTGTAGTTAACAATTATATACAGATACCTGGAATACCTGTATATAATATGAGATTGGTGTTCCTGAAGAATACAATTTTGATATAACAACAAATCCTGCACCCTGTACTCAGTAGTTATGTATTTACTGTTACAATCATATGAGTAACTTTTGTTATTGTATTAAGTTCTTTTTGGACTGGCAGGCTTTGTCTTTGAACCCATTTGATTCACTCGTTTTGAGCAGGGATACCCTCTACCCAATAACGTAAGGACAATGGAATCTGGAGTTCCTGTAAATAAGGAGGGTCAGTTAGCGGCAGTGAAGAGAATAGAGTAAAATATTAAGGGGGAGGCTCATGATTTTGGTTTAATTACAGTGACATGGAAATGTGGAGAATAGTAGTATTGGTAGAAAGAAGTAGTTTAAAAAGATAGACAATTCATTTAACAGAGAAGAGTGGAGGTGTTATTGCTAGGAAAGTATTTTTAAAGAAAGAGAATGTGAAGAGGAAAATAAAGAAAAAAATAGTGGAAGACAAATGCACAAAAGAGAGAAAATTTATTTTTAAAAAGGGAAAAAAAAACCCAGAAAATCGAACAAGCAAAACAATTTTTTGCTAAAAACAAACAGGTAAAAAGGAATATAAAAACCAAATGACATTTCAGAAATTGAAAAAAAAAAACAATAAAAGCATAAAAAATCTTGGAAAAGAAAATGGAGTCTTCCTTGTTTGGATGGGCTTTTTAGCCTCTGGTTTCCTTGCGATGGTCAGCAGTATATTTTGCTGCTTGCCATGTTTGACTTGCTTTCAGTTTTTGGGGGTGGATCTACTTTGAACTGCATCCCTTGTTGGTGAAATCCTGGGTCGCTCTGTTTCACACAGCTTGCAAGTGGGACTTCGGTATCCTCTGTGGATGGGGCACATGCACAGTTTTGGGAACCCTGGCTCCACTACTCTGCTGTGGGGCCATTGCCTATAACTCATGTTTTAAAATAGGCTGTGGACTCAGCAGGTCGGAGAGCTTCTCTCCTGGTTGAACCTGATGTGATTCTCTTGCTTTGGGGAGGTTCCCCACTCCGGGGTGGAACGACCTATTGGGAAGAGCTAGCTATGGGATTCACCTCCATTTCAGCCTGGGAATTAGGATTCCTATGTGGTGGGACCATTTATCTGTCTCGGGAACTGTTTCTTCCCATCTGGTTTTCCATATTGCTGGTAGTTGTTTGCTGCTTTCACTTTCAATTTAGAAATTTCAACAGTCAAGGCGGTGCACCTCTGGCTGAGCCATGGCCTAGGATGACTGTCCCACCTAGGCAGGGGTCCTTCTCCGGGCCAGAGCTAGCTCTCCCTGATTGGTCCCTCTTGCCTTTTTCAAAGATGGCCCATTGATCCTTGCCTTCTGAATGCCTACTTTTGTTCCAGTCTGGTCTGACCCTATGCCAGTGACAAAGTTGGCACTTTGCTCTAGCAATGGTGGAAGGGCTAAGCTCCAGATACTCCTTCACGGGCGCGAGTGAGGATGTCTTTATAGAGGTACTCACACTTTCTCTGCTATTTCAGCCTTTGGGTGCTCAGTCTGCAATCCAGGTCTCTCTGCTGTTGTCTGGAGGATTTTGTCCTGGTTGCTATTGTGTGCTTTAGGTGCATGGAGTATGGGGAAGTGTGTGGGAGCCAGCACTGGCTTGCTGGTGCACCACCAACTGGAACAAAAATCTGTGTTTTCAGGCCAGCAAAGTATATTTTTTCTTCCTGGCCAATATCAAAATGTCAAAATGTGTTTACCTAGGGCTCTGCTGCTACTCCGGCATCTTCTCAGAAGTGAATTGGAAATCCTTCATGATTCTGCTTTGATAAGATTGAAGACGTGGAATAATGTCGATACTCTTGTATTTTCTGAAACTCTGTCCATGGACAATGTAAGTATATATTTTGGAGTATGCTACACTTGATGCTTAGAAGAATCTGTTTTTGATAGCTGTATGTTGAAAACCTTTGAATAAGTCTGTTACATTCATGTGGAAAATGGATGTAGTTCTACTTGTTTCAGTCTGGTTTCTCCTATGTGTCAGATCATCTCTTGGAGAGATTGAAGTATTAACAACACTCACTACTAGTTTATTCAGATCCATCTTCGACTGTAGTTCTGAATGAATTCCTTTGACATATTTAGCATCTCAATTTTTCGGTGAGTATATGTTCATTATTTTTATAACTTCTTCTTAGATTTTACCCAGTATTGAGATGTAGGGACTATCTATTTCTTTGTGCACTCATATTATGAGAAGTCTAGCTTTTTGTAATCAGGTTGGCTACGTCTCCCTTTTGGTAAGTCAATTTTCTTGGAAGATCCTACTCCATCCTTTTTCTCAAAGCATGATTTCATTCTTTTTTCTTTGAGGGGTCTCTTGAAGACAACACATGGATGGATCTTGTTTTGGGATCCAATCTACAGTTCATTCCTTGTCTTTGGAGAGTTGAGTTTTAGATTGTTACTGTTGAGATTAGTGTGGTCCTTTGTGTTCCATTTTCTTATTAACCTGCGTTTTACTTCTTTCCTTTATTCTTTGTTTATAAAATTTGGTTTCCTCTTGGCTTCTTTTTACCTGGGTTCCATTTTGTTGATTCTTTTCTATTGAATGATGTTCCTCCTTAGTTGCCTCTGCAGGACTGTTTTTTTGTTGTTATACTCCTTTACTTTTCTTTATTGTGGACGGTTTTGTTTTTTCCATCGAATGTGTATTCTAATTTCGTGGATATCCAAAGTAGTTGCTGGCTTTTAGTGCTTGAATTGTGTTCTTCCAGGCTGTCCTTCATCAAAAATTTTAGTGGAGAGGTTTGACATGATTCTGATAAGTTTTGCTTGTTCTAGAGTTCTATACGCTTTAATTTTTGTGACTGGTGGATTTTCCTCTAGGTTCTGGTCTCTAAGTTGGTCAGGATGCTTCTTCTGCTTGTGTAAGTCTTTAGGTGAGGAGTTGGCTGTATCTATTTTTACTTTTATTTCTTTCCTTATTTTCGATGTTCCATCAAGAAATATTTTCTGTGTTCCTGACATTTGTTTCTATGGAATTCTGTGTTGATTCTTCTGGCAATTTCAGCTGTCATAGCAAGAACTTTTCCTTATTCTCCATCTGTATTAATCAGTATTGTTTTGGGGGTTGGGGTTTGACGACCATTTATGAAATTTGTAAGAGTTCTTTGTGATTTCACATCTGGGATGCAGGAGTTATGAAGGCTTGATTCCCCCTATACTTCCCATTGGTAGCTCATATGTGGCAGTATTATTGAACAAGTTTATAATTGCTTCAATATTTAATAGCGTTCACTTTTGTCCACTAGGCTTCCAACGTTTCTTATTAACAGTATTCTTTTTTTATTTAATAGTTTTCCTCATAATGGACATTCTTTTCTGGCTATGTCTAATATGATAGTCATTTTGATTTGCATTTCTCTTACAGCCTGTGGTATAGAGCACTCATCATGTGTCTCCAGGCCATTCTCATTTCCAACTCAGACCGACTAATAATTGATGGTCTTAATTTCGTTGTCTTTATATTCGAAAATATTAGCACAACATATATTTTGTAAATATTTGTAATTCAGATAAACTTAAGGACTTCTGTTATGTGAAGTTTGTTTAAAAATCCGTTTCCCTAGCAACAAGATATATCCAACAATTCACTAAATTTAATATTTAAAATCTGAAATTACTTGAGAGATTACAATCTTCTTATTTCGAATAAAGCTAGACACCTGTGTGTAGGGGGCCAGAGTCTGTTTCGATGTCGTGACATTTTACTAAGGCAGTAGAGGTCGCCTTTCATTTCTTTTTGGTCTCAACAAATAAACTAAACACACATGATAAAGTATGATTTCTTGTCTTGTTCTTGGAAACCTTGAGAGATTGTTGTCACCAGCAATATCATTAATCTAAAGCAAGGAAACAAAAACTGCTACACATCCTAAATTTTAAAGTATAGATACTATCATAATTTGGAAAACCGTATTCCCTGGGATTTAGCCTTCAAAAGTAGATATCACGGAAAATCAATATGAAAATGACTCATAAATATGCTTATAATATTTGTAAGCTAAGTTGACATGGTATAGAGATATAAAAAGGTCTCAGGGTAAGGCTAGAACTTTTTTGGTTGACAATGTGTTGTGCAAAACGGGTACAGTTACATAATAAGGCAGTCAAAGGATGCACAACTCCTTAACAAAATATTAGCTACCAGATTCCAAAAACAGAATACAGAAGCCTATGTGGTTTCAGTACAAACTGTGGTGTCATGCCATGTCCCTGAGGCAGGGGTATAATCGCCAGGGCCAGGATTTTCTTTCTCATCCTTCAATGTTCATGAATAAGGAGAACCAATATTGTCAACTTTCCATATTGCTAAAGATGTTATAGAAATTCACCTCAAAACCCCATGACAATCTAACTATATTCTTTAATGAAATAGGAAAAGCAATCCAAAAATTCATATGAAATAGGAAGATCTAGAATAGCTAAAGAAATTGAAGGCAAAAAGACCACAAACAAAACCACAGTAAAGTCACAACAATGTTCATCACAGCGCAATTTGTCATAGCGAGAATCTGGAACCAACCCAGATGCCCCTCAGTAGACGAATGGATCAGTAAAATGTGGGACATACTCACAATGGAATTTTATGCCTCTATCAGAAAGAATGGCATTGCCCCATTTTTCAGCAAATGGAAGGACTTGGAAAAAAAATTATACTAAGTGAAGTGAGCCAGACCCAAAGAAACATGGACACTATGGTCTCCATTATTGGGAATAATTAGTACAGGTTTAGGCAAGTCATAGGAGAGCATCACAAGGACCAATAGCTATACCCTTATGAACACATAAGATGATGCTAAGTGAAATGAACTCCATTTTATGAAAACGATTGTTATATCACAGTTGTAACTACTTTCAACGTCCCATCTGTATCTGTAGCTTCTATTGTTGATGATGTTCTTGTATCACCTGCCAGTGGTTGTAACTACACTATCTCAGTAATCTTACCTGAGTATTTTGGAAACCGTGTATACTGGTATTAGAATTAGGAAATTGAAAGGGAATACCAAAATTGAGATACACAGGGTAAAAAAGAGAAACAACAATTCAATCATGAAGTTCGCCATGGATGTGAAAACAGACTTCACAGAAGAAGAAATAAAAATGGTAATGACACACAGAAATATAACAACCATCAATGGAAGTAAGTGATATGTAAATAAAAACAACACTGAAATATCATCTTCCCCAAGTCAGAATGAGATGTATTCTGAACTCAAGCAACAAGTGCTGGAGTTGACTCCCTGAAAGAGGAAATGTCCTGAACTGATGTTGGGAATGTAAACTACTACAACCACTCTTGAAAAGAGTATGGAGTATCTTGAAAAGAACACGCAAGGCATAGCACATGTCCCATTCTGAGCAACAGGATCCAGGATATGACGAGAAAACCTGCACATCCACGTTTATGTTGCACGCTTCAAAAGAGCCAAGAAATGGAAACAAATCCAATGTCCCACTGTACATGATTGGATCCAAGCAAATGGTATCTCTCCAAGGGAATCCTACACAATGATTTGAAAACATTTGGTAAAAGGTTTTCATTGGGACACAAGCCTGGAACATAGAATGGAGCATTGGCTGGCTGATATTTGTATGTTAGAAATAAGTAACAGACATGATAAAGAAAGCAGGACTCAGGTACCAGTTCACAGGGAAACAAGGAACGTGCTTGAGAGAAAGGTATCCAAAAGTGACACACAAACACTAATGTTTATGTACATAAATTCAAATGGATATCTATATATTACCCAATCTGCAAGGAATTGTTTTATAGTTAATATTACTAGAGGCTACAAGCTTTAGAAATGAGATTGACAATAGACATTAAGGATATAATTTTTTGTTTTGGAAAAAATAATGAAAAAGGAAGTTGTTTGTGCAAGAGGACAATGTGAAGGAAAGAGGCAGAAAAATGAGCAAGGAAATAACAACTGTGAGAAGAAATTTATGCGTATTTATCTCTCACCTCAATACTCCCTCTAAATTTCCTTGATTCCTTGTTAAAAATTTTTTCATCTATCCTTTGTATATATTATTGGTAAAATGAAATTGTGGTTCGCGAGTAACTTAAACTCCTATTACCCTAGCAAAAGCACCATAACTGGAAGTAAATATTATCAGTTGATTCTGGAGAATTTTGAAGCTCTCTTTCTAATTCAGATCTATTAGATAGAGATAATGTGCCAAATTTGGTATACAACATCGAAGTTTTGAAACAATTGGAACATTTCAACTCTAGTGATAGAGAATCATGTGAATATTCACATAAATTTCAGATAATAAGAGATGCCATATGATTTGATTAAATCTTTTTTTTCAAACCTACTGATAATCAAGACACAAATGTCCTTGGTCAAACAGGGCTGGTAGTAAACAAATTCTTCTGTTTTCTCTTTTAAAATAGCAAAATCAATTTATAAGACACATATTTGAAATCAAGTTCAAACACATGAACAAGACATACACAGCTAATAAGGGAGAAAAGAACATGAATCATACTAGAAAATGGAGAGCATAGTCACAGTTCTCTGATTTACTAAGAAACACATAATCATAACTGAGCCTACTTTCCCTGATCCTTTTGTAAAAGTAATGTTTCATGAATGGTGACCACTGAGGAAAAGCGGCCATAATAATGTAGGTACAAAGTTTTGCGAAAATAGTTAAACTTTCAGAACTAGAATGGTCAACATAATCCTTGATAAGTTCCTGTGAACACTTTGCATAAAAGTGGATGCTTTTCCAAAGACTGGATCATGGGCAGAACAGAAATGTATAGGAAGAAGGAATTCAGGATCCCAAACTCGCCTATTTGAAAAGTGTGTGAAAACGACTCTCAAGATTTCACTACTGAAACCTCACTTATTTCTACAAAATCATACATAAACAATGGACAGGAAGAACAAACAGGACTCCCACTTCCGGGTAGAAGGCAGCATTGAGCACTTCCGTTGTCAAATGCGGAAGTGCTTGTGAATGACGTGAGATCATAACCCGGAAGTGACCAATATTAGCCATGTCCCAATACTAGTGACCCCACACGGGGGAGACAGGAGTTAAAAGTAACTGTTACTACGGAAAGGTCTACGGTGGACCAGGTTACTTCGTTGAGCGGAGAGCCTTCTTCACTAATTTGGTAAGTACAGTTCTCCTTCAGAGACATCTAACCATCATTTCCCTCGTTTCATTTCTTCAGTCATCAGTCACCATCTCGTGTGGACTAACTTTTCACTCTTTGATATACACTGTGACATTTCTGGCTACAAAGGTTCTTTGTAATTCCTTTACCGGAAGTCCCATGAGGTAGTCCCTGCTTATTTTACAAAACACCAAGTATTGTCCAACATATCACATAACCAAAAATGTTATGTCCCTGGAATTGAGAATGTAGCAATTTCCAATGTGTCCGTCTTCAAATTTACGACCATTACTCTCACTTTTATTTAGGTGTAACAATGATATTTCTATGGGGTTGTACACTTGTTTCATGCCCACAACAAATTTAATGCTGGAATTTACTAATATTTGAAACAGTTATTATCTGTAGCTATGACTCTCAGTATTGCCCAATGTTCCCTCAATTTATAGGTCATGTTCTGTTACATATAATTACCTATAGATCCCTTGAGCCATAGTTCAAGTAAGAATACAGGAATATCTAGAAATTATTTTCTGAATTTATATGAGTTCAAACGGGTATTTACCTGTTTGAGACCTGCAAAAGTTGGAAAATTTTGAACTATATAGTGTAGATATCTACCAGTTAGAAAACATTTCACAAATATGTTGAACACTTGTCATGAATGAACTCCCTTGAATGTTGGTCTACGACAAAGAAATTAATGATAAAGATTAATATACTTTGTTGACTTCAGTCCTACTGTTACAATTTTGAGATTTCTCCTTATTCCTTCCAAATACAATTGTTGCCTGATTATTTGCCTGCGATTAAACTGGTAAAATACAGCTGGATAAAAATTCATGAGTTTTATCACTAGAATACCTTCTTTCATAGTGTATCTTAGGTTTGCTAATTCAGTCTCAGTGGATGTCATTTTAATCAACAAGACAGGTAATTCATTATTGTCCATGTCCTATTTTTTAATACAGAGCAATTTCCTGTCCCTTGAAAATTTTTTAACAGCACCTGAAACATTTCCACAATTTATAATCATATGCACAATATAAATGGAGTTCTCTAAGTCCTTTCGATGAATAAATTTTGTTTTTTGCTGTCGAGTATGATTTTGGCTCATAAATATGTTGGAGATAAGTCTAGGCCCTTTTTAACAGTTAAAAAGGATGGGGAAGATTTACATTGGTTTGTTCCTTAATTCTTTTGAATTGGTGCTTTCTTAGAAACCCATATGTAAATGTGGCAGGTATGTGAGTCACTGAAAGGGAATCATCTTTCTCAAGTCAGTGTGAATAGAAGACTTGAAATTTGTCAAGGAATTCCTGATGCTGAGTAAATTGGATACACTATTGGAAATAAGATCTTCCTAGCAATAAATTAAAAATGTTTTACCATTGATTTCGTGAGAACATGATTTATTTGTGAGAAATTTATTCATGTCTACCCGAGAAAGTAAGACACACACTGGTGATACTTGTTTTTCTGAAAGCGCAAAAAACAAAAAGTCAAAAACCTTCATTCATATTTGACAATATTAAGAAATACCAGTAGGTATTATAAGCCACTTATTACCCTGTCACTCTAGTTAGATTCATGTAGTTTCTCAGGTGTCTTCTCTTAATGTTTAACCTTAGAAAGTATAACGTTCCTTTGGAATGAGTTACATGCAATGAATTGATTGTTGGCAGCAATGATTATGCTGGGAAAATCAATTATCTATATTCTGCAGTGTATTAATATAAGATAGTTGAAGAAACTATGGAAGCAAAACATATCCCTTTTTGACTTATTCACAGCATAGGAGTAATAAATTGCAATGTGATTAAAAAGCCCAGCGAGAAGATGGGACTTTCTCTTCTGGATTTTGGCCAGTAATTATAATACTGTCATATACTGGCGCTAGAGGACATGAAATGATACCCAAAATCCAAAATGAGTTTGATTGTCCAGTCCTTCTAGTTGTGCTCCCATATATAGGAGACACCAGATCAAAAGAATCCCGGCAAAGTGAACACCTCATTACAAGGGGCTCTTTGCTCCTGGAGGAAGGGATGCACCTCACCTTTAGTAGAATGCTTTATGGATAAGAAATTGCATTCCCCGTTTTCTTTTTAGGCTTAAGCAGAAACTGCTTATGTAAATTGCATTTTACTTCAACATTACGGTTATTCATAAATGTGCCAATACTTTTGGGGTACTATCTCTCTGTCCAAATTTGCAACTTTGATCTCATCATTTTTGTAATGTTCTAAAGTTGTAAGCAGCAACATAATCCTTTGACGAAATATTGTAAAAATGGAGCCAGCAAGACATTCTCTAACTTTAATCTCAATATTCACAAAGCACACCAATTTTATACTAAATCTTGGCAATGTAATATTTAAGGATTTCATCCATGCATTTAGCTATACATACACATAAATAGATAGATAGATAGATAGATAGATAGATAGATAGATAGATAATTATAGATATAGATATAGATGTAGACATAGATATAGATATATACCACCTGTTTTATTCCCAGGAAAAGTCAGGACTCACTACTAGTGCTTCATGTTTGTGATGCCACATAATTAGTTTGTCTTCAATAACTGGAAAAGGTAATTTTAAATTCAAAGCATGTCGTGTGAAACGAATAAAGTTTTTGATGAGTTTGATTTACAAATGAATGCTTTTTCCGCCTTAAAAATGATTATTCATAAAAAAATCTAGCAAATAGTTTGTTTTCTAAGCGGCCAAAATTTAATGAAAGGAAACTCAAGTTTCTTTGTCTTTCTCATTTTAAACCTAATTTCAGTTTAATACTTTAAATACACTCCATCCCTCTTTGAATGAACAAGAAAAGATGCCTTCATGTCCCTTTAGATAAACAGTGTTGAAATAAGTAATAAACTATCTCCTGTTTTTCTTCTGAAAATACCTGTAATTTGTGTATTAAGAAAATCAGTACTTACAGGATGTGCATCAATGAACTCAAAAGTTAATGAGTTGAATATCTTCCAAGTTCTTCAATATTCTTTTGTTTCTCCAAAGAAATGATAATGTTTGAGACATCTGGTCTGGAAGTAATTCTTCATTGGTTTTCTGACAGAATTTTTCTCCTCACAGGAAGTGCAGATATTTCCCTGTCTACCAGAATGCAAGAAGGTAAGCATGTTCCCAATGTCCTTTGAAAAGAACACTTCAAATGGTTCCCATCATATTATGTTTAGCATTCTCAGTATACAAAACTCTGTGGGGGAGATTCAATGGGATGGAGTTCAGAATTGAGACATTCTGATAATTGTACAGTGGAATTTTGAATTCGTACTATTGAGACACAAGAATGCAAGTAAATGCCCTGGCCTCAATGCACCTTTCCTGTCAACAGAGGACAGCGTGAATATTGCAAAACAGTAACCGCAAAAAGTCCTTCTATTAATGGAAAAATGTTTCCCAAATTAGGCCTAAGAATTCACAAATGGGAACTGAAATGAATTTGCTTATTATTTCTATGATAATATCAAAAGGCATAGTTATCATTTTTGTCATCACAGAAGGGAATTTGAAATTAATGCATACGTTGTAATTGGAAGAGAAGGGAAAGAATTACATTTTCTCAAAAATATACCAGATTTGCTTAGATATTTTTCTTTGCAGGTGAATCTCTGGATCCTGAAAGGTTACTGCAATGCCCCTATGATAAGAGTCACAAGATCAGGGCCTGCAGATTCCCGTACCATCTGGTGAAATGCAGAAAGGTAGGGTTGCATTTCAAATGAGGAGTTTGTCATACTAAACTACAAACATGAATTTGAAGCTTGATATTTGACTAAATGTTCTAAATATGTGTCAATGAAATAATAGACTACCTGGGTAGATGTAGTATACACATATTTGTATTTGCTCTTGTAATCTGATCTTTGTGTAGTGCAGATAAGAAATAGCAGCGCAACTTGTTTACAGAACTCTAGGATGAGTAGAACATTGCAAGATGTTTTCTGTAGGACAATCATTTCAGTCTGAGTGTAGCGACTTTATACTTGTTTCCTTGTTCACACTTAACTACTCTAAGTCAGCAATTTAGTAAAGTTTCTAAAAATTAAGACAGATGCATTGCCTTATGGCAGGACATAATTCCTGAACCATGTTACTTTTCAGTAAACCTAGTGATCCTGAATTGATGATAACGAAGATGTGTCTTGCCTGTTTCCTATATTTTGGTGTATTTTTTGTAATGATACCACGACAGTTATTTTCACATAGAACAAGAAATCTTTCAAATGGTCATATAGTTATCTTTCCCAATTCAATTTTTTGTGTTAAAAAACTTTGCTCTGGGCAGAAAACAATCTTCCCTTTGTTATGCCTTTCAAAGGATGCTCATTGATTATACATACACGTGTGCACAGAAAGACACATACATATGCATATTCATGCTCATATGTTTTCAAATATTCTTATATCTAAATGCGAATATATACAAATTAGACTGTACATGCACATGGTATCACACACATGCACCAAGACACACAATGAGGGCATTTCCAATTGTGTTTTCGATCAATGTTTCTTACCCATTCATGTAGCATATATTAATAAATGCCTTTTTACTGAATAAGACGTCATGATTCTGAATGTTTTTAGATGCCAAAGTTATGTTTTAAGTATCCAGCATTTTGCTGCTGTGTCAGACCTCCAATCTTGTCATGACGAGTTTAAATCAAAGTACTTTTATGCGAAGAGTGTATGAGATATAGAGTCTGAGAGAATTTTATCCACCTCCAGCCCCTAAAAATTGTAAGAAACAGATTGAAGAAGAGTCGAGGCTGTACTAGCCCGTCCTCTTGTGCTAGACTGGTGTTAGTACAGCACACAAGTCCAAGGTAAAACCACAAGTCAAGCATAAAATCAGCAACCCTTTCCTTATCCCCCAATAATTTGTACTATTTTTAATTTTTACATCCTGGTTCAATAGAATCATCCGGACATTGCTGCCAAATTGGCTACTTTTCCCTTCAATGCTCGACACTTGGTGCCGCGCGATCAACTCAGTAAACATATAGCAACATGTGGAGACCAAAGTTGCATTGAGGATGATATAGGTAAGCTTGATACACGAAACAGAAATCAGATGTGATTCAGATTCAGTCTGTTACATATTGTGATTCCATTTCCTTATTTTCCTTCTTGCAGTTACTATGACTTGGTCCCAACCCCACAAGAAGAAATCTGGAAATACAGAGCATTGCCTTTCCTCTGAGGAAGACTGGGATAAAGGTAAAGAGCTTGATTAAATTTTGAGTTAGTGCTGTAACTGAATGCCAGTTTAGAGATAGAAGCAAGTAATAGTAAACTCTTTAGCTCAACATGAAATTTAATGTATGCTAACATAGATAAAGCTATTATGCTCATCCTCATATATGAAGACATGCATTCAGAAATGATTTCTTTAAAGAATATATATAAAACAGGGTTGTCCATCTATAGTTTAGGACTCTTTCTTTTCCATGATTATTATCCACTTAAATCATTGATATATTAGGTCCTTAAGGTGGTTATTATTTCATTATTACCTATGTCTTTCCTTGGCCATGTAAAAGTTAGAGAAAATGTAATATATACCCTGGAGAAAATATCCATTTTTCTGTTTGCCAGAATCCTTGGAAAACCCTAGCCCAACTTTTGTTTGGGGCAGAGCAGAGTCTTCTAGCCAAAAAAGGTAAGAAAATGACATTATCACTTTGGCAAAGATCTATTTCTTAGAAATAAAGGAAACAATTATGATAGGTGGAAGAGCTGCCTTTTTCTTTTAGGAATCAAAAAACTTCCTCTTTTCAGAGAAATATTCAGATTGCTGTCTGAACGGTGATTGGTGAAAGCATGCATGTGTAAATCTGCAATTACTTCATGATCTAAAGACATTTCCAGGGGCTGGGGATATGGCCTAGTAACAAGAGTGCCTGCCTCGGATACACAAGGCCCTAGGTTCGATTCCCCAGCACCACACATACAGAAAACGGCCAGAAGCGGCGCTGTCGCTCAAGTGGCAGAATGCTAGCCTTGAAAGGGAAGAAGCCAGGGACAGTGCTCAGGACCTGAGTCCACGGCCCAGGACAGGCAAATACAAAACAAACAAACAAATAAACAAAAAAACATTTCCAAACAAATTCATTGATATCTGTGGAAAGTCATACTCAAAATGGTCTCGGAGTACCATTCAATATTGAGAAAATGTTACAGATATGACAGTATGTCAGAGCCACCGTTCACTTTTCAATGACATACGTTTCGATTTAATTTTATTCACAGAAATAACAAATGAGCGGCTGAAATTCCTCTTCATGTAAGTAGCTACTAAAATCATAAGGAGATTAATTTGATTAAATGTAGTAAAAAGCAACTATACAGATACATTGTGTTATTTGGGTTTGTGTGTTATATGCTCTTTGCTCAACAAGAATAGCAATAAATGAATCATGTGTGTTTACAGCCTGTTTTCATTTTTCAATATTTTCTTGCAAACCTTCACCAAATATTTGTGAAAAGGCCTCCTTTACATGGATATGTGATACCTTGAATATTCTGTTTAAAAATCACACCAGATGTTCGCCCACGTATACAGTTTGTAAGGCAAGGATAACTTCCAATTTAGATTTTTGAAAGATCTCTATATGTGATTACAGAGTAAAAGGAAGTGTGTTGTTCCCTGCTGTCACTTTCATATTCAACAAAATAACTTGCGGGACCAGAAGAAAAAGTTTCTGGGGACTCTGTGGATTGATGAGACAACCTGAGAAAATTTAGGAGGCTTATAGTTATATTTTCCTTTTATCCCATACTAAGTCACTTTCCACAAAAATAATGCCTCCTTTTTTCATTTATGGGTTGTATCTCATCTAAGATAGAGAATTTTGGATGAAATATTATGACTTGGATCTCAAATCTTAGGTTAATCATTTCTCATGTAGTCCACAATATTTACTATTTTTGTTATAAGACTTGGGCACATTTCATATTTTGTGTCCCTGTCATGTGACACTGATTATACTTGCATAGGTGAGACATAAACAAACTGTTTTATTACTTAGATGAATCTTCTTATGTTACCTAAACTAAGGTTAGAAGAAATGTGCCTGTTTCATGATCATAATGGATTCTCTGGGTATTAACCTGTTCACCTACCTTCAAGTGATTTGAAACCCATAGAGTTTCATACCATAAGTCACCAGCAGTTGCCCATTGGTCCATTTCAGCGTATATGGAAGTTGAAAAAAGCAAGAAATTCTTTCAGAATAATAGGCAGTTGTTCAGTTTTGCTTATCTGTACAACTATGTAATTTTCTATTGTTCTTAGGCAGAATCAGAAATGTATATTATCACACCTTCCACCATAATGCAAAGATCTTTTTTCTATTTTCCTTTGCAGAAATAATCCGGAGGCCTACTATTTGAGGACTACATATTTTTCCTTGTCTTGCTAATGACATGAAATAATAAATATTACTTTCGGCACGTTGAATGCGTTTTCATTTCCACTAGCTTTTAAAACTTACTAATTTGGTTAGCTTGTATATTGTTTGTAATGAACGCTGACAACAATGTTAGGGTGAAATCCTTTACTGAAATATACCTTTTCAATTTCTCTAAGAAGCATATTTAGATTTTACGAGATGAACGATGATCATGAAATGAAAATCTGGATACATAAACAGGTATAAAATTCTTCTATATCTTTTTTCAGTTAGATTTGAATGTGAAAAACGCTTTTTTGTCAATGATCTCCCCCTTGCATTAAAAATATTATTAAAATTACCTCTTTTAGTAGAGAATTTAAATTTATATGGTCCACCATATGGGTGAGCCAAAAACTACTGCTTGATTGTGTGTGTGCGTGTGTGTGTGTGTGTGTGTGTGTGTGTGTGTGTTTGTGTCTTTGTTGGGACTATTTAATTTATAATTTGTAATTAAATTTTATTGACAAGGTGATGCAAATGAGTTACCATTACATAATAAAGCATTGAGTACATTTCTTATCATTTTAGTTACAACCTCACCCATTTTTCAGTATCTTTCAAAGGTCAGATATCCATATATACAAGATCCAGTGTTCCAAACTCATATCCAGTCACCACAGGAGGACTCCACCGGTTTGTCACGTAGTATATTAAACATAAGGACAATGATATAATCCGCCTGTTCCCATGTCTTGCAGATATAATGTAACATCACTGGCAAAACCATATAGAAATATTATTTGAGAAGAAGTTTTATACTTTACAGACAACAAGTCTATGCCCCACCCAAGTGATAAAATATTTAAAATAACTCATGCGCCCTAGACGATTTTTATGGCCATTGATAGCAGGCATTGTACCCTTTATTTTCTTAGTTGCCTCTGCTGCACCAGGTACTGTGTGTTTGACAAAAAGTGTGCAAACGTCTCACTATGTTAATCAGCTTGCTCATAACACTATGCAAGCCCTGCACGTGCAATCAGTGAAATCAATCATTTTTACCATCGGGTAAGTTATCAAAGGAAGTTATCAAAGAAAGTCCTCCATTGGCTTGTCCAATAGAATGGGCCCGTCTCCATCCTACTCCTTGGAAGTTCATGAATGGTCTTAGTACGAGCTAGCCATATTCCACTATGAATAGAAGCACCCTACTACTGACCAACCACGTAGACTGACTAAGAAGCAACTTTGTCAATTTAAATCTCACTCCTGAGCTTAGGCTCACAGGCCCATGCTATATTCTTATTTATTTATTCATTTTTTGGTTTTTAACCATTAATTAAAGAGATTTTATAACTATTGTGTCAACTTCAACTAAAGTGTTATGTAGACACCATACTTAAAATCATTCCAAGGTTCCAAAGAGGCCTGAATTTCCTCTTCCTTTACAAGGGTTCCTATAGGTACAGTGGGATAAGATGTTGATTTTATGAAAACTATTTAGAGGTCATAAGAGTTTCTGGTGAGAAAAATATTGAGCTACAATGCAAAATGAAGTCTCAAGGGAAGGGATGGTTCCATGTTTGGTTTAAGTGGTCTCTGTACCTAAATATACACATTTTGGGTACTGCTGATCCCCTTGCTATTTTATTGTTGGGACATACAATATACATTATATTACTGGAACCATTCAATACATAATAGCTCGGTTAAACTCCTCTTGGTCAGCCAAATTTGTAGACACTGAATCCCCCAAAATTAGTGGAAGAAAAGTGTCAATAATTTGATTCCTGTATAAAAACTAGTAAAGAGAAATATTATGCTGAAATCAAGAGCCAGATGATAAAAATACAAATGTCTCCTAAAGCAAAATTTACAAAAACATTTGTGTAAACCAATTCTAAAACGTATCAGGGGGAAAGATACGAGGGAGTTGGAAATGTGGGGAAGTGTGGGTAACATGATGAACTAGAAATATATTTAGAGACTTACATATGAACCTCTAATCCTTTGGTACATCACTCTGAAAATAAAGGAAAAAATAAAACAAACAAGAAAAAAAGAGGAAGTAATGTGGTATGAAATAGTTTATGGTCCTAATCTGAATCCTTTAGAAATAATGCCATTGTAGACATGAACGGATTAGATTCAATCAGTTGATCAGAGAAAATGAATAGGGATTTGATGAGCATCATGCAACCCCCAAGCTTATGCATCTGATTGGGAAGAATTGAGAAAATTAAAAGGATCTCAAACCACTGCGGTAGATAATAAGGAAGACTCAGATGGCTCAGACACTGAGGAAAAATTATGCAATGAGCTTACTAAAGACAGATTGATCCATGTGGAGAAAATTTTGCTATCAATTATAGCCCTATTGTCACAACATTATCCAAAGCAGCAAACTCCTGTAAAGGTAAAGACTTGTGGGACCTGCCCAGAATCCTGGCGGACTTTCATCCTTTCCCACCACAACCTCTGCCTGATAGGGTCTCACAGCTAGTACCATTTCTGCCTGTGCTGTTTAAAGCGCCTGGTCCTCCTCCAGTAAACGTGGCACACTTCCTTGGCTCAGACTTATCAAGAAGGGAGGACATTTCTCATTTTCATTTATTCCCTGACTGGCAAGATGAAGATAATAAAAGAGTTCATCAGCCTTTGCCATTTAAACAAATAAGAGATCTAAAGAATGCTTGTTTTCAATATGGCCCTACAGTACCACTTACTCAAGTCATTCTTATTTCTTTATTTATTCATTGGCCAGTCCTGGGACTTCAACTCATGGCCTGAGCACTGTCCCTGGCTTCTTTTTGCTCAAGGGTAGCACTCTGCTCCTTGAGTCACAGCTCCACTTCTGGTCATTTTCTATATCTCTGGTGAGGGGTAATCAAACCCAGGGCTTCATGTACATGAGGCAAGCACTCTTGCCATTAGGCCATATTCCCAGCACACTCAAGTCATTCTTGAAACCTTGGCTACTAAAACTTTATGCCCAAATTGCCAAGCAGCCATCAGGCCTTCTAAGAAAAAAGGAGGAATAAATGACTATATTCAGCTTTGTGCGGACATTGGGCCATCATATCTGCAGGGCCTCATGCTCCAAGGGCCGACTGTAAAAGAGTTCTTACACAAGCCTTGGATGGGGAGAAGGCGATGGCGACATTTATGTACTGCTCGGATGCCCGGCATTTGTTTTTCCTGCCTACTAATTGGCCACTTAATGACTCACTGACCTAATCAGAAAAGGAGAGTTATTACTGAAATTTCTTCCCACTGCAAAAACGGGAAGCATTGTGTTACAAATTTCAGATCTAATTTGAATGACGCTGGCCGCCAGATTTCAGTAAGCTGGCAGAGGAGCCAGCCCCTGGCCCCACAGAAAAATTTTGGAGCAGCTCCTTCTTTCCCCTAACCTCAAGCATATCCACCAACAACCTGCAGCAGCAATCAGTTTCAAGGCTCCTCTGAGCAACAACAGGAAGTGCAGAACTGTATCTCTGCTCCTCTACCTGCACAGTTCTGACTTCTGAAATGGGATTTCAGCCCCTCCCTACAGGAGTCATTGGCCCACTTCCAAGGGAATCTGTTGGCTTGTTGTTAGGCCGCAGCAGCTCTGCACTGAGGGGCTTACCTATTATTCCAGGAGTGTACGATCAGGACTCTAATGGAGAAATAAAAATCATGGCTTCAGTGCTTGCTAGTGTTACCACTATCCCGGCAGCTCATTCTTGTTCCTTTAAGTTGTCGGTGCCTCAGTTACTACAAACCCTAGGGGATAAAGGAGTTTTTCATCTTCTGACAATTTTTGGGTTCAAAACATAAAATGGGAATGGCCCGGGAATAACTCCTTCTCATATTTTGAGACATCAATAAGTTGAGACTACCTCTTGGGCTGTAAAAACCCAATCTTCTCAAGTCACTCCGATCCATTTATCTAAGAGGTTAGCAATATTTCCCATTGACCACTGGTTCAAATATAGGTCCATGGCACATATAACAAGTTATATTCAAATGCAAATTACTCACTAGCTGGGGCAACAAATGAGCTAATTCCTCCAGTACTCATACCTTAGTGAAAGAGATCAACAAAGAAACATGTGCTTCAATCTTACAGTGACCTTGGGGTATTCCAAAGGATATGAAACTTAGGGAAGACATGGGTGAACGATTGCCAATTTTCCTATTTCTATCCAGTCCCTTCTAGCTTCCTTGGTTACATGTAGCTCCAGTATTCATATGGCTGGCCTCTACACACATACTTGTCTAGCACAATGACGATCAAGTTGTCCACATCCTGGTTGTGGTGGGTAACCTATATTAAACAGGAAGTGCACAGTAAACTAAGCATATCTTAGACATGAGTATGTCCTTTTTGCCACATGGCAAACGTATGCTCCACAAAGAATAGTACTAGCAATTAGCCACAGTGTTCATAATGATGATAGAAAAAGGGGGGAAAAAAGATAAAATCTAATGTACCATAAATGAAGAGCTTGGTAAGTTAAAAATAAGAAGGAATGTTATGGAAGGTAAGAAAGAGAGGGAAGGAATGAATGATATAAAGAAGAGGGACAGGGTGTTGAAGCGAAGGAAGACAAGAAGACAGGAAGGAAGACAGGTGGGAAGGGAGCAAAGAGGGAAAGAATGCAGGCAGGGAAGGAGGCAGGGACAGATGGATTGTGGTTTGTATTGACAGTTTGTGGGACAGAGTTAATGGTGGAAGTATGGAGGAAGAAGGGTCCGAAGGTAATCCTGGGGAATGAGAGATTACCATTACGTATCTGTAGTTCCTTTGTTGAATATCAACTGACTATAAGAATGCAGATTTATCTCTCCTCCTCTATGAATAGCCTAAACGTGAGATAATTATTCCCTGTGAGGGAGACCACAGTGTCCATGATTCTTTCGGTGTGACTCACTTCACTTAGTATAATGTTTTCCAAGTGCTTCCATTTCCTTATGAATGGGGCGATGTCATTCTTTCTGATTGAGGCATAAAATTCCATCGTATATATGTACCACAATATCCTGAGGGGGATCTGTGTTGGTCCCATATTTTAGCTATGACAAATTGTGCTGCGATGAACATTGTTGTGCTGGTGGCTTCAGTGTCTTCTCTTTTTTTGGTATTACGGGAGCTCTATGTTAAGCCTTCTCAGGAAGCTCCATAGTGCTTGCCAGAGTAGTTGGACCAGTTTACAATCCCACTAACAATGAAGTAGTATTCCCTTTTGGCCACATCGCCTCTAAATTATTAATGTTAGTTTTTTTTTTTTTTTTTTTTTTTTGGCCAGTCCTGGGCCTTGGACTCAGGGCCTGAGCACTGTCTCTGGCTTCTTTCCGCTCAAGGCTAGCACACTGCCACTTGAGCCACAGCACCGCTTCTGGCCATTTTCTGTATATGTGGTGCTGGGGAATCGAACCTAGGGCCTCATGTATCCGAGGCAGGCACTCTTGTCACTAGGCTATATCCCCAGCCCAATGTTAGTTTTCTTGATACAGTACTTTCTTTCTGGGTTGAGTTGTTGAACACAGAAGATGACGCTGAGAGAAATAAATGCCATATTATGGAAAGCAGATTTATATCACAGTTGTAGTAGTTTCTACATGACAGGTGTAACCGTAGCCTCTGTTGTTGATGTTCCTCTTGTATCCCCTTCTTGTCTTCATACCTACACTATCACTATATCTTATCTGAGTACATTGGAAATCATGAATACTGATATTTGAACTAGGAAAGTGAAAGGATATACCAAAATCAAGAGACACAGGATAACAAGACAAATGACTTCAAAAGCAATACTTACAAAACTGTTTTGTGTAAACCACCTCAAGCACTCATGGGGAATGAAGGAAATGGGGCGTGGGGAGGGGAAATGTGGGACTAGTAAAAAAACAAGACAATGAATGTATCCAATGCCTAAGATACGAAATTGTAACCTATCTGGACATCATTTTGACAATAAATAAGAAAAAATGATTTAAAAAATACAGCTTCATTTCTGAGTTTCATATTCCATTTCATTTTTCTTCAGGGTTTTCTTTATACCAGTACCACCTGTTTTTGTTTTGATGGCTATATAATAGATCTTGACACGGCACTTTTAAGAATAACGAAAGGAAGGCAAGAAGACTCCCAAATGGGTAAGATATGGATTCCACAAGAAATATTGCCAGAATAATCCAGGACATCCAAACAATCAAAAACAACTATTTCCAGAAACTATACTCACTAAAGAATGAATACTTTAGGGAAAGAGGTAGATTTTTACAGAAATATAAACTGTCCAACCTGAGGCAAGAACATATAAATCAATTAAATTACCGCATGAATTATGATGAGATACAGGAAGCAATGAAATTTCTTCCAATATAAAAAAGGCAATCACCGCAGAATTCTAAAACACTTTCTAAGAAAGGGGAAAACACCAATATTCTCCTAGTTCTTCCGTGAAGTTGATGCAGAGCGAGAAACCCCAAACCTGTTCCTTGAATCAAATACAATCACAAAACCAGGAAAAGATCCCCCAAAAAGATATTTCAAAAAAATCTCACTTAGGAACAAAGATGCACAACTCCTCTACATAATATTACCTAGCAGAATCCAAAAACAGATTTTATAAGTCATGCATCATGGGCAACTAGCCTTCATTCCACAACTGGAAGCCTGCTATAGCAGATTCATAACTTTTAATGCAATTCACCAAATTGACATAGGTAAGATGAAGAATCACATCATTCTTGAAGTGGCTGCTCCATACCTTCAATGTTATAACACAGCAATAGATTTTCAAAGCCTTGAAGAAAATAGGATTAGAAAGACCCTTTTTAAAAAAATGAAAGCCATATATATGAGAACAACTGCAAATGTCATACCAAATGGGAAGAACTAAAACCATTTTCTTGAAAACCAGGAACAAGACAAGGATAATACCTCTCTCTTCTCCTATTTAATATATTTCTGGAATCCTTAGCCATAGCAAGAAAGCTCCAAATAGGGTGGATACAAATAGGGAGAGAAGATGTGAAACTTTCCTGATTTGCTGATATTATGTTTTCATAACTGAAGGACCCAAATAAATCTCCTGCAAATTCCTAGACCTAACAAACCGTTTTACCAAATAGCAGACGGTAATTTGCAACAGTCAAATATTATAACTTGCTAATATATTCATACAAAGGGGATTCAAGAAACGATTCCCTCCAAAACCTACACACCAATCAAAAATTTCGCCATGGATCTAAAAAGAGATTACACTGAAGAGGAAATAAAAATGATATTGAAATATATAAACATAACCATCATCATTGGCAGTATCTGATATGCAAATAAAAACAACCCTGAAATAACATGTTTCCAATGTCAGAATGAGTAATTATCTTAACTCAGGCAACAAAAAGTGCTGGAGGGAATTCCCAAAAAGAGGAAATGTACTGCTCTGTTGCTGGGAATGTAAACTACTTCAACCACTCTCGAAAACAGAATGTAGATTCTTCAAAAGAACAGCCGTGGCACAGCACATGATTCATTCTGAGCAACAGGATCCAGGATATGACTAGAAAAGCTGCACTTCTGTACAATAATAATTTCTCTGACGAGTGGAGTATTTCACCTCAGCACAGATATTCTGATGCTTATTACCAAACTAATATGCCTTTGGAGAAAATTCTCTATTAAAGAGTCTCCTGTGTTTGTTGGCCAAAGGATGCCCCTTTGTCATGAGACTCTCCTCCACCCTCCGCCACACATATAGAACCTCCTTGGGGAGACTTGTTTGCCCAGCTGCTCCAGCGAAAGCTTTTCTCAATTAAGTGGGAAGTCAATAATCTATAATAATTAGTCTTGAGGAAATAGTAGCTAGTTAATAAAGTTCTACGTTGAATACTTTGATCCTTTGTTGTAGAGCTGACAAATTATAGTATCAACACCCTTCGTAGTAGCAACAACCTTTGAGGTAGCAACATCTGTTACAGTAGTGACATCCACAACTTTGGTGTTTATATGAATATATTTATGCATTAATTTTACTCTTGAAATTGTGAATTGATTTCTAAACCAATATAAACCCTGGCCTTGCTAAATAAAAGTGTGCATTGGACCACTCTCCTTTGCATACCCTGTGTCTTGACTATGGTTAGAAATACACCGGTCCAACAACTGGCTTCCGGATCCAAGGACCTCATAATTGATCCATAGGAGATTGCTGAACTGCGTTTGAGCTCTCTCTCGAGTGTAAGTGAAAGATATTTTGATTGAAAGGAGAGAGGGGAACTGAGTGGTGAGCTCCTGATAGATAAAATGTTACAGGTTTATGGGACAAGCTAAATCTACTCTTTTTTCTAATCTTATTGACCATGTACTGAAACTTAACAGAGCTACGGTCTTGTGTTCACAATTAGATGAGTGCATGCAGGTGGTAATGGAGTATAATCCGTGGTTCCAGGAGGAAGATACTTTAGACTTAGAATTCTGGGAAGGAGTAAACAATAATGTGTAAAAGGCATATCAGTGTGGGGAAAAGGTTCCAGATACATTTTGGTCTAATTGTGCATTAATATGTACAGCTCTAATTATCATGCTTGCGATGCTGTGGTAAGATCAGCTGCTGAACTGGAGGTAGATGTGGAGAAAGCTATGAAGGTTTATAGTTTGACCAAGGAGGCAAAAACTCAAAGTGGGCAGGAGTTAAAGAGATGGCTACACCTGAGCAAGCTCTTGCCAGTTATGCTAGAGAAAAGGTAGAGCCAAACTACCTATGTTTCTTCAGAAAATGAAGCCACTCTAAATAGCTCAGCAGGGCAGTCAGTGTGCTAAAGAGGCTCTCCATATCTGCCACGGACTTTAGCGGGGATGAGTCTTATAAAGAAAAAATTTTTGCTGCAGCGCCTGCCTTTCCTTTTCTGTTCTTCAGATTCTGACTCTGAGGACTTTGTTCCTCTCCCTCACTATCGACGGTTCCCCATTATTCGACCCCCTTGAGTCGATGGAGAAGCTCAGCCCCCTCATTATGAAAGTATCAATATGGTTTATATCACTCAGCTGTGGAAGGCGGTAACCTTATATGCACCACAGGCGCTGAAGTTAAAGAGTTAATGTTGACAAGTGTTTCTGCTTATTAAAATTTGGCTCCTGAGGATTGGAAGATTATGTGTAGGGCATTATTAAAACCTCAGGAATATCTATAATGGTTAATGTGGTAGAATGATGTTGCATCCGCCAGAGCAGGCTAAAATGCTCACTACCTAAATGCCGCCCTTCACAAAATACCGCATGATATATGAATAGGCACTGGGGATTATAAGACCCAGAATCAAGTAAATACTCCAAAGGAGATTGACCAGTGGCTGCACGAGATATGTCTAGAGGCATTGGGTTGGGTATGTACCATAGTAAAAAGGATGGTTCTTAGGCCTGCTTTATTCAATGGGCCTAGGAACCCTATTATGACTTCATATTGCGCCTTCAGAAAAACATCCATAGAACAGTACAAGGTGCTGCTGTTCACGATCAATTAATTAAATTACTGGCAATTGAGAATACTAATGAAGATTGTCAGTCTGCTTATCTACATGCTAAGGAGATTGGGGAGGTACTTGCATATTTCAAGGATTGTCGGAATGTATTTTTGGACACTCAAAAGATGAAGCTATTGGGACAGTCTCTGGGTGCCAGTGTGAAAGTACCCAAATCCGGGAAATTAAACTGTTTAGACTGTGGGGACAAGGGCATACTGAAATGAATTGTGTAAAATTGAAACTGGCAAATACAAACTCGCCTAGGAAATTCCCTTTGTGCAAACGTGGGGTGCATTGGGCCCAAGAATTTTGATCTAAAACTGACATTGGTGGACATATGCTTCCCCTTTCATCGGGAGCAGCTCAGGGAGAAAGTACAAGGTGTTCAGGAAAGGGGGCAAAGGGCAAGCCTCATGGTCCCATTCCTATGAACGAGCCTTCCCCACCATCTTTTCGTTACAACCAGCCCAGATTGGGAGTGCCACAGTGGACCTTTTCTCAAGCCCATTCTGAACTTTCCCTGATAATTTCCAGAATTAGAACTTGCATATACGGTCCCTTGCCATGGGGGACTTGGGGCCTTCTTCTGGAGCATTCCAATTTCATTTCTAAATGGGTGTTAGTTGTACCAGGAGTAACTGACTCTGACTACATAGGACAAATTCAAATCCTTAAGACCTCCCCTGTACCTTATGATATTAATTCTGGTGATCGTATTGCACAATTGATTTTCTTTGCTTACATATTTATATCAACTTCTGCAAACCCTTATCAAGGAGGTTTTGACAGTATGAAATATCAATCTGTTTTCTGGATTTTCAATGAAGCATACAAACCACCTTGTTGTAAATTTTATATAGGAAAGAGGCATTGCTAGCTACTGGCTAAGACATCACAACAATCATCCAGATTGAATGGACCATCGGGGCAGCTTGACACAAACTATCAAATGCAGAATAAAAGGTGCCAGTAGTACACTAGATTCAGTTATTAAGCAAAATCTTGAATATCAGTATATTACTGATGGTGAAGGCCAACATTCCATTTTGATCCATAATTTTTGTAAGTACCTATTAACGTAATTGTTCTAGACGTCTTTGAACAGTGGGGAGCTCATTTAGTTTTCCCTTGATGTTCAGATGCATGTCTTTCTCAGTAAGATTACTTAATTGGCAGACAGATTGTCTAGTTTGCCGTGAGCAAAGGCCCTTATCTAAGGAAAAGTTGGCGGCCACAATGCAAGTTGTTGGAGATAAGTTAGCTTCAAAACATATTGAGGTTTCTATCTCTACCTGGAACTCTCCTATTTCTGTTATTAAAAAGAAATCTCACAAATGCAGATTGCTCACGGATTGTCGAGCTCTAAATGCAGCTTTGAGGCCTATATTTTACAACATGGCCTGCCCCAATCATGTATGATTCCTTTAAATTGGCATATTATACTAAGATTTGCAAGATTGTTTCTTTACTATTTTCTTATTTCATGAGGACCTATCATGCTTTGCTTTTACTTTAAGTCGGATTAATATCCAAGGACCCCATGGAAGGTTTAAATGGAAATTATTGCCACCAGGTATGATGAACTTACCTACTATGTGTCAAACTTTTGTAGCCAGAGCACTAGAACCTATTAGGAAAAGATTTGCTCATTTTTCATGGATTCATTTTATGGATGACTAATTATTTGCTGCACCTAGTAAAGATATTCTATCAGACTTATTACAAATTTTGCCCTTCCACTTGGAATAAAATGGTTTATTAGTTGCCCCTGATAAAATCTGGACAGAGGAGTCATTAAAGTATCTAGGATATTTAGTTTAAAAAAAACAAGGAATTATTCTCCAATTTATAAAAATTCGTACTGAAAAATTAAATACTCTTGATTTTCAAATGTTACTAGGGGACATTAATTGGCTTCATCCTTCCTTAGGCATTCCCACATATGCTTTGCATAATGTATTCTCCATTCTTCAAGAGGATTTAACTTTAAATAGTCCTTGTGTATTAACTAGTGAGGAAAGTCAGGAATTACTTTTAGTAGAAAAACCCCTGACTCAAAATTTCTTATCCCGGGTAGATTTTTGTGTCCCTAATGGGCTATTAAATCTACTTACAAAGTCTACCCCACAGGGGGAATAGCACAGTTCAACAAGGGTTTGGTAAGTACCAGGCACACATAGTCTGAAATGTAAAGCACATGTCTGGAGATAATCAGCTTTATTATCATGCAAGGCTGTAAAATGTGCCTGCAAATCAATGGGGAGGACAACAACTTGATTATCATCCCCACACCTAAATAACAATTCAAATTTGCATTACAATCCTCTGTTCTCCTCCCTTTTTCATTGAATGGCTTTCATGAAGAAGTTTTATACCAATTACCTTCTAGTCCTTTAAGGAAATTATTTCAATAACAAATTTATATTACTGATAATATTTAACTTTTAAGGCCATTCTAAATTCACCTAATATTTTTGAAGATAGTACCAAAAATAACAAATGTGCTTTTTGGACAGAAGGTAAATATCAAGTTTCCCTCACTCCCTGGCAATAGGCACACAAAATGAATCACAGGCTGTTATATACGCTTTACAGAATTTCTTAATAACTTTCAATTTAATCACTCAGTCGACTTGTGCAGCACATGTTCTATGCAATATATATTCTGTTGTTATTTATCACATAAACCCCCCACTAGATTCACTAAACAATTCAAAGCCAGTAATGCCAAAGACAGCATTTAATGTATGTCATTCACATTCTTGCTCATTCTAATTTGACAGGTCCCATGGCATGTGGTAATTTTCATGTAGATGATTTAGTCCCTTTTATTTCAGCAAAAGAAGACCATGCATCTTGGCACTCTAATGCAGGTCATTTACCTGTCACATATAAAATTCCTTTTAGGGTTTGGATTATGTCCTTGTGTCAAGAATGGTTGCCTCATATACATGAAGACATGGGTTTGATTCCCTAGCGCCACATACATAGAACATGGCCAGATGTGGCACTGTGGTTCAAGTGGCAGCGTGCTAGCTAGCCTTGAACAAAAAAGAATCCAGGGAGTGTCCTCAGGCCCTGAGTCCAAGACCAAGGACGGGAGTAAATAAAAGAAAATTCCTTTTAAACAACCTAAGCAAATTATTGCTAACTGTCCTACTTGTTGACCTTTGCATTTACAAACCCTTCCCCTTGGTGCTAATCTTCAAGGCCTGGCTCCAAACAATAATTGGCAAATAGATGTAACACACATCCCTGAATTTGTCTGCCCACAAGATGTGCTTGTAACTATTGACACATTCCTTTTTTGGGAGGGGCACAGCTCTACCTGGTGAAAAATGGACTCAGGTCATTCAACATTTAGAAGAAACATGTGCAGTCATGTAGATTTCTTCTCAAATAAAAACTAACAATGGACCAGCTGAATCCAGTAAATAAGTGCAAATATATTTACAATTTCGTAATATCTTCCATGTTACATCAGTTGAATATAAACCTCAATCTCAAGGTAGAGTAGAATGAGCTGTACTTTGAAAAGACAAATTAAAAAGTAAAAGATGTTGAATATGTATAGTACTGAGGAGTATTCCACATCTATGAATAGCCTTTATAAAATAGACTGAGCTGTTATTGCAGAAGCACTATTTGTTCTTAAGTTTTTAAATTTGCCTCAAGGAGATGTTTTGGTCATAGCCAAGCAACACTTCCTAACTCCATGTATGTTAATCAAGCCACATCCTGTTTGGATTAGATTGGGGGTTGGGTTAGATTGGGCCCCTTGGCAGTTGTTAATCCAGGGGCTATGGAATGCTTATGTTTCTACAGAAGATGTCCAAAATTTCTGGCATCCACTCTGCTGAGTCCGACAAGGAGTGCCCCCAGAACACAAAGATTAGGGTAGGACATCCTCATCTATGCTATGAGACCATCCCAATCTAAGCCATGGCTGCCCACAGTCTCCATAAAAATCCTCACAGAGGAAGGACAGCCCCTTTGCCCTTATGGGGACAGGTAAAAGCGCTGTCTCACAAAGCCCAAGAGGTAGTGCTATCTACTGAAAAAGTGCTGACTCTGGAACATCTACACCTGCCTATGTGTGCTCTGTTAACCTGTGTCTTGTAACTATGGCAGGGGCTAATTCAGAGGTATTGTATTGGACCAGTATCTTTAAACCACCCTTATTACATCAAGATTTGTGGACCAAACCCCCGTCTCTGCATCTATATCTAGTCCTGTCTTAATCTCTCTCTGTTATCTGTCTGGCATTCCAGTCTATCCTATGGAAGAAGGACAAGATTCTAACATCTCTTACTCTCAGTTCTCTAAAGCTATCTGTCTCGGCAATTCTCCTTGTTAACCCTTTAGATATCAATATTTTTAATTCAACATGGAGGTTTATATAATCCCAGTAGAACTCGGCTGGTTAGACTGTACTTTTGGTCTGTGAGATCTCACACCTATAAGATACACATCTCTCCTAGTCCTTTTGGTTTGTGGTTAAAAAACTGCACCAAACATAATTTTGCTTCTGAAAAGCTATACAATCTCATACTCCATAAACCAATTATGAGCAGCAGTGGAGTTGCTCAATCTTCCATGTCTTCTATGCTATCTTACATGTCTTCTATGCCATGTCTGAATTTGAAAGTGAGATATCCTCCAAAAGTAGTTTGCTGTTATAAAATTATTTTCCACTTAATATCTTTGGGAATATCCTTTTATGGGACTCCATGGTAATTCAAATTTTGAAATCCAGGATGAATATACCTGAGTGTTTCCATGGTAATTATTGTAGTAGGAAAGAACCTGAATGTGTAACAGGTGAAAATTGAGCACAAAATATTTCCTTCAATTTTGTCTCCAAATGTTTTGGAAATCATTACCTGGCTACTTTGATATCTCCTGTGCTAATCTGTTTATACTGAGCCATTTTGATAAACATTTCAATTTTTATGTGAAATTCATTTCTGAATGTTGGTCATATTTTTAGTTTGACACGTGGAAATAGTGTTCCAACTTATATCACTTGCATCCATGGCAACATCAATAGTGAAATATCTTCATTAATTAGGGGAGCATACATGATTATGTTAATTTAGTAGGAGTCATGAACACCTAGGTATGGCTCAGGGCACCTTATTAGGACTGTAGAAAACATGGTCTTCTATTGAATCCAGTCTGAAATAAAGTCTTTGTTGATCCATTTAGAACACAAACATTCCCAGTATCATCTGCATATAAGAATATTAATGCGTTTTGCCGTTTAAATATTTTGCAAACCATATATACTCATTACAAACTGCAAACAACGGCCTGTACACGAACTATTCAAACAGCAGTTAACATGCATATATATTATGAAATTATAATCAATTTCTCTACACTGTCTTAAATATTTCTATTATATGATTAAACGCTTATATAGCTCAAGTACTTGGACATTGCACACTTACAAATGAAGATGCATTTATTGATTATGATTAAGGACAGAGTGACCCATGATAGCTCTTAGAATTGTCCTTGAAGTTGGTTGAATTACATCATTGCAAATTTTCCCAATTTTGATAGTATTCTTAAATTGGGTCATGATACAATCTGGAACAGTCCATTTTTATTTGTAGCCTGTTATACAACAGCCCTTAGAAGGCAAAATAGAGCCAGACACTTAAAGAATCATGCGAATAAAATATTTCAAATGATATTCATAAGTTTTCTTTATTTGGTTGCAAATTGCCCAGAGTCATTATGGAATACGTGTTACAGTCCTTGGTATTTCCCATGGGCTCATAAAAGAGAGGTATTCCAACCCTTTGTTTAGCCTTATGTCATGACCAACACTGTAAATTGTAAATTGATGGGCCTCAATATAGAAGTGATACAGTGTCTTTTGTTACAAAGCACATGCAAAACCCACTTTAAGCATTTAATCCAGACGTCTAATTTATATAAATAAATATATGACTAGCAAACGAAGAAAGCTTTTATGTCCAATTACTATGAATCATTAACTCATATCTTTGGATAAAGTACGTTTTTTGGTACATTGCCTGATAAATTTGCTACACTAATTCTTAAGCTAAATCAATATTATACTTCTGTTTGCTCACAGTAAATCAATTTACTTTTCCTTCATATTTTAATGTCAATGCCCACTGCTGCTGTTACAATAAAAATAATATATGGATTCTTTGTCATAGTGCAAAACTCATGACGCTATTTTCTCTTCTTTAATCTGTGATTCCTTGTGATTTCTATTTGAATAACAAACAGGATGAAAGCTCAAGAATGCAGAGTGATAAGGGAATTTTAGATTCTAATTTAAATTCTTGGTTGATTTCTTCTTGTGAGTCCAGTGTAAATGTAAATGTAAGTATGTTCTTCCCTGCTGTCACTTGCTTCTTCCAGCAAGTTATTCTGGGGGAGAACAATAAAAATATCCTTGTCAACCTGCAGATTGATGAGAGTACCTGTGAAACTTTAGATATGTACTTAGAGTTTTGTTCTATCCTTCGTAAGACACTTTTGCTATAATGATGCTTTCTTTTTACATTTGCGGTTTGGATCAAAGTTTAGGCAGAGAAATGTAGGTCAAATATTATCAATTTGATTTGAAATCTTAGGATTATGATTTCTTATGTACTCGTAATTATTTACTATTTTTGGCCTGAGACTAGGTGACATTACATGTTTTGTGTCTCTGTATGTATAACCTAGGATATGGCTTGTGGAAATGTGCCCGGGTCCTTAAAATAATGAGTATTCATTGATTCACCTGTACAAGTACCTCCAAGTGGGTCAAGACACACAAGTGTCCAAGTATAGTTTTCCAGAAGCTGTCCAATTAATTGGTTTCAGTGTATATTGAAGTTAAGAAAGCAGGGAATTCATTCATAAAAATAGGCATTTGTTCAATTTGCATTACCTCTAGAAGATCCAAGGATGTGTCTAATGTTTGTAGACACAATACGAACATATGTGTTAGCACTCTATGCATCGAATGAAAAAAAATGTTTTTTTATTTATGCCTTTGCAGAAATAATCAGTTGCCCCACCGTGTTGAGTTCAACAAGTATTTCTCCTTGTCTTATCTATGAGTAAAAATAATTTAAAAAAAAGTCTAATCATATGAATGTCTTTTGATTTCCTCTAATAATTGAGACAAGCACTCTTGCAACTAGGCCATATTCCCAGCCCTCCCCTAATCATTTAAACCTCCAATTTGGTTACAGTGTATATTCTTTACAGTGAATTCTGACATAAGTGGAGGTGTTTCTTTCCTTATAGAAGTATATCACTTAATATTTGAGAAAGCACACTTAGGTAGGAGAAATGCAATTATGATCATTAAATGGAAATCTAAGTACGTTAACATGTAAAGTCCTCCTATGATTGTTCTTCAGTTACTTTTACATGAGTCTGATATGTTTCATTTCATGATGTATTCTTGCATGTAAGAAAGTATCACCAAATTTACCTCTTTAAAAGAGAACGTCAATTTATGTGACATTATGTAAACATCAATTTGGTGAGCCAAACACTTCTGGGAGTTTTTGTAAAAAGAAAAAAATTCAACTCTGTGAGCTTTTTTACTACGAAAGATTCTCAATATCGAAATAATTTCAGTGTGTGACAATATGCAAGGATTCTTTGACTTCTTTAAATAGGACGATTTGCAAGACCGAATGAATGGGAAATGTGGTGGGGAATACAGCAGAAAGGGCTCACCAAGTGAATTGGGTAGTGAGCAGAACAAACTGAGCTAATCAAGGGACTTAGGAAGAGATATATTAGAGGAAAAGAGGAACAGATTACAGGAAGCATAAAGAAAGAGAGGAATATGCATATATCAACATTTTGGGATGAATTGCTTTACAATTACTAAGCATAGAGGACATAAGAATTTTGAGAATTGAATGTGACACTGAGAATGAGGATCACACGTCTGTTTATTTTACTTTATAATATTATTAAGAATTACTAACACATAGAGTTAATGTGTAAATAATTAAGAAATTGAGGGAGTGGTTTGAGGGGTGAAGCAGAGGGATGAAGGGAGAAAAATCAGGAAGGGATAGTAGGTATGAGAAGAAATGCATATGTAATCACTATATGAAGCATGTTTCTGTAACCCCACTGTATATCATCCTGAAAATAAGAAAGAAAATGTAAAAAAATTAAGTGTAAATGCATTTGGCGGTGGGAAACTAGACTTTTCTAAGTATCCAAAAAAAATAACATTCAAAATGTACTAAAATTTGTGCATTGTTGGAAATATTACAAGTGTTGGTAGATAATCAGAAAGAAGAAAATTTTTGATTCTGTGTGTGTTTGTGTTTGTGTTTGAGTGAGTGACTGTGTGTGTGTGCCTAGTCTTTTGAAGTTATGTCTCATGGTGATCAACATAGAAATGCATTGGTAAGATAGGGTATATAAAATTTGTCAAACGTGGAAATGCCTCCCTCATTTTTCTCTTGTTTCACTTTCCAATCAACTGTTCACCATCTTTGAATGGTTAATTACAACTATTTCTATTTCTTTGTTGCATTCCTTTACCCTTTGTACTTCTCACAGTGTGAAGAAGTCATTTCCTTACTACGATAAAGAAAGAGACAATAGTAAGAGCTCCATGGTCTACTACAGCGACACCTGGTTTACCAACACAGAAAATTAAATCAAAAGAAATAATTTCAAATAAGGATTTCAAAACAAAATAAAGAAACCTCCGGATTCCATATATTTGAGATCATTACTATTACCATGATTGTTTGTGATTATTTCTCCAAAGTATTGAGAAACTGTGATACTCTGCATGGAAAATCCTAGGCATGTATGCCATTTTTACCACTCAGTGAATCCATTGGCTCTCTTTGCTGCTGGTTCACTTCATACGACATAATGTTTTCCTAAGGCTTTCTATTTCCTTAGAAATGTGAGGATGTCATTCTTTCTGAAGAAAGCCTCGATTCTACTGTGAATATAAAACCACTTTCTGTTGTTCCATTCATCAACTGATGGCCAAAAGAGTTGGTTACACATGTTTGCTATTTGAGAGAATGCTGCAATGATCATGATCATGGTGGAAGTTTTAGCATGGAATTCTTTATGATCTTTACAGTGAATGCCCACCATTGAGATTGCTCGATCATAATCTATGTGTATATTTTATTGCAGATTTGGTGTACTGCTTTGCAGAGTGTCTAAAGAATTTTATTTATTTGTGTTTCAATTATATTTTGTATTTGAGAGCCCTATTTTTTTAGTAGCTACTGCATATCTTCTCTCATATTCTGTGCTCTCCTCTCTCTTCATAATTTATCATTTGGAGCTTAGCAATTCCATGGACGTCTTTTTGTACAATACTGTGATTTAATGTGGTTGTTAGATTTTATAGAAATCTGTTAATCTGTGCTCAGAAGCCCTAGTGTTTTTCCTCGTTCTTCTTGCATATTTATTGTATCCATTTTACCTCGAGTCCCTGATTCAATTAGAATTTTTGGTGGTGTGAGGAGACACACATTGATGTACTTTTGGTTGGCGGAAGAGTTTAAAGTATTCTGCCTTAACATTTCTTGAAAAGGCTGTGCTTTTCTATCCAATTCTTTTGTCTTAATGATAAAAAACCAAGGTGTCATAGGTGTATATGTTGACTTCTCTGTCTTCAATCACATTTTCTTGATTTTTGGCCTTTTGTTGTACCAGGACCAAAAAGATTTTCAACCTGAAGCTTCCAAAAGTTTGAAAGTAGATATTAACATACCTCCAGCACTGTTCTTCCTGCTATGGAGTGTTTTGGCATCAACAAACTGAGTTATCCTCATTGTTCAGATATTCCTATTTCTATAAAAGCTGAACGCAAAATCCACTGAGAAAAGAGCAACTTTCATTTAATGGACACAATACTTTTACTTTTGCTTTCTACAGAGAAACATTTGGTAAAGGGGAATTTCAAACAACTGACTCTTGTACATGTTGAAACACTGTCCTAAACTCTGTCCCAATACTCCTTTACACATCCAAGGTCTGGAAAATTATTCTTTCTTGCCATGTACCAGAGATTAAATGGAAGGAAGTGGAACTCTCCACAAGAATGCTATGAAATTCATGTGATGTCACTCAAGAGCATTTTCTGTCATTTGGAAAAGCTGTAGGAAATAGGATTATGCCAGGCAATCCTGAATTGTTTATCAATTACCTCAATATTCTTCCAAGTAATTATGTCGTGGTGTAGATAACATAAAGATCGGTAGAAACAAAGAAACTGACAGATAAATCTATACACACGTACAAGGGCTTTTCCTTTCTACATTAAAATATTTTTTACAAGTAGCCACCAGAGTTTCCCAACAATATTTACCTTCCACTTTGTGGTCGATATGATATTTGTTTGAACGAATCAAAATCTGCCATCTGCTATGTGCTATCTGCTATGTGCTATGTGCTATCTGCTATCTGCTATGTGTGCTATGTTGTTGCTGGTTGGAATATTCTGTAGATGTCGGTTAAGTCTAGTTGATCTACGCAGGATTTTAGTTCTGTGGTTTCTTTGTTCAGTTTTTGGTGTGTTGATCTGTCCAAAGGTGATAGTGGAGTGTTAAATTCCCCAGTTATCAATGGGTTTGTGTCTGTGAATGATTTTAGAGTCATTAGTGTTCGTTTGATGAAGTTGGGTCGTCCTGTATTTGTTGTTTAGATATATAGGATGGTTATATCCTCCTGTAGCAGAGATCCCATTATTAGAATGTAGTAACCTTCTTTGTTTCTTTTTTAATGTTTTTAATTTGAAGTCATTTTTATCTGATACTAGGATTGCAATGTCAGCCTGTTTATAGGGGCCATTGGATTGACAAATTTGATTCGAGCCTTTAATTTTACGAGATGTTTACTTTTGCTGGATAGATGTGTGAGCACCGTTGAAGACCTCATGCGTACCTTACAAGGCACTGTTGTGTAAATCTTTGACGTGAACAATTATATACAGATACCTGGAATACCTGTATATAATATGAGATTGATGTTCCTGAAGAATACAATTTTGATATAACAACAAATCCTGCACCCTGTACTCAGTAGTTATGTATTTACTGTTACAATCATATGAGTAACTTTTGTTACTGTATTAATTTCTTTTGGGACTGGCAGGCTTTGTCTTTGAACCAATTTGATTCACTCGTTTTGAGCAGGGATACCCTCTACCCAATAACGTGAGGACAATGGAATCTGGAGTTCCTGTAAGTAAGGAGGGTCAGTTAGGGGCAGTGAAGAGAATAGAGTAAAATATTATGGGGGAGGGTCTTGATTTTGGTTTAATTACAGTGACGTGGAAATGTGGACAATAGTAGAATTGGTAGAAAGAAGTAGTTTAAAAAGAGAGACAATTCATTTAACAGAGAAGAGTGGAGGTGTTATTCCTAGGAAAGTATTTTTAAAGAAAGAGAATATGAAGAGGAAAATAAAGACAAAATAGTGGAAGACAAATGCACAAAACAGAGAAAATTTATTTTCAAAAAGAGAAAAAAAAAAAAAAAAAACACCAGAAAATCAAACAAGCAAAACAATTTTTTTGCTAAATACAAACAGGTAAAAAAGGAATATAAAAACCAAATGACAATTCAGAAATGGAAAAAAACACAATAAAAGCATAAATAAACTTGGAAAAGAAAATGGAGTCTTCCTTGTTTGGATGGGCTTTTTAGTCTCTGGTTGCCTTGCTATGGTCAGCAGTATATTTTGCTGCTTGCCATGTTTGACTTGCATTCCATTTTGGGGGTGGATCTACTTTGAACTGCATCCCTTGTTGGTGAGATCCTGGGTCGCTCTGGTTCACACAGATTGCTAGTGGGTCTTCGGTATCCTCTGTGGATGGGGCACATGCACAGTTTTGGGAACCCTGGCTCCACTACTCTGCAGTGGGGCCATTGCTTTCACTTTCAATTTAGAAATTTCAACAGTCAAGGCAGTGCAACTCTCTCTGAGACATGGCCTAGGATGACCCTCCTACCTGGGCAGGGGTCCTTCTCCTGGCCAGAGCTAGCTCTCCCTGATTGGTCCCTCTTGCCTTTTTCAAAGATGGCCCATTCATCTTTGCTTTCTGAAGGCTTACTTTTGTTCCAGTCTGGTCTGAACCTATGCCAGTGACAAAGATGGCACTTTGCTCTAGCAATGGTGGAAGGGCTAAGCTCCAGATACTACTTCACGGGCACGAGTGAGGATGTCTTTATAGAGGTACTCACACTTTCTCTGCTATTTCAGCCTTTGGGTGCTCAGTCTGCAATCCAGGTCTGTCTGCTGTTGTCTGGAGGATTTTGTCCCTGTTGCTGTTGTGTGCTTCAGGTGCATGGAGTATGGGGAAGTGTGTGGGCGCCAGCACTGGCTTGTAGGTGCACCACCAACTGGAACAAAAATCTGTGTTTTCAGGCCAGCAAAGTATATTTTTTCTTCCTGGCCAATATCGCTGTACAGTTCTAACTTACTTGGGCTGTCTTTCTAGGAATAAGATTTTCTCTGGTGGGGCAAAACTGTAATGTCAAAATGTGTTTACCTAGGGCTCTGCTGCTACTCCGGCATCTTCTCAGAAGTGAATTGGAAATCCTTCATGATTCTGCTTTGATAAGATTGAAGACGTGGAATAATGTCGATACTTTTGTATTTGCTGAAACTCTGTCCATGGACAATGTAAGTATATATTTTGGAGTATGCTACACTTGATGCTTAGAAGAATCTGTTTTTGATAGCTGTATGTTGAAAACCTTTGAACAAGTCTGTTATATTCATGTGGAAAATGGATGTACTTCTACACTATCTCTGTAATCTTATCTGAGTATTTTGGAAACCGTGTATACTTGTATTGGAATTAGGAAATTGAAAGGGAATACCAAAATTGAGACAGAGTAAAAAAAGAGAAACAACTAAAAAAGCAACACTTGCAAAACTGTTTGCTTAAAATGCACTGAACACCATAGTGGAGGAAAGGAAAGGGGGAGGAAGGAGGAGGGTATGAGGGACAGGGTAACAAACAGTACAAGAAATGTATACAATGCTTAACGTATGAAACTGTAACCTCACTGTATATCAGTTTGATAATAAAAATTTGAAAAAAAAAGAACCACATCAGCGGTATCAAAATGCCTGATTTCAAGCTCTATTACAAAAGCATTATTAAAAAAATACAACCTTCTATTGCCAAAAAGGTGATGCCTGATGAATACAATATGGCAGAACACCTTCAAAGAAACCAGAGACTTGCAGTCAGCTGATATTTGACCAAGGAATGAGAGACATACAATAGAAAAATTAGGATCTTCAATTATTGGAGATGGGAAAAAAGGATCACCACAGGAAAAAAAAAATCAAAGCTTATCCTAGCGTGATAGCAGCACCGATATCAACTCAAAATGGGTTAAGGTTTCAACATCAAATGTGAATCCTCATAACTATAATAGAACAGAGTAGCAGAGACATCAGGTCTTCCAGGCCTAGGGAGGAACTTCCTGAACAGAGTCTGAGGCACACAGCAGATTGATGAAAGATTGGAAAATGGGAGTACATTAAAATAAAAATTTCTGCACAGCTATGCACATGGTCATGAAAGCAAACAGACAGCCAAACAGCAATGTAACAGACAAATATTATAAAAGGTCAAAGTTTCTCACATACAGGGGACACAAGAAACTAATCCCTCCTAAATCCAACAATTCAATCATGAAGTTCGCCATGGATGTGAAAACAGACTTCACAGAAGAAGAAATAAAAATGGTAATGACACACAGAAACATAGCAACCATCAATGGAAGTAAATGATATGTAAATATAAACAACACTGAAATATCATCTTCCCCAAGTCAGAATGAGATATATTCTGAACTCAAGCAACAAGTGCTGGAGTTGACTCCCTGAAAGAGGAAATGTACTGAACTGATGTTGGGAATGTAAACTACTACAATCACTCTTGAAAAGAGTATAGAGTATCTTGAAAAGAACACGCAAGGCATAGCACATGTCCCATTCTGAGCAACAGGATCCAGGATATGACGAGAAAATCTGGACATCCACGTTTATGTTGCACGCTTCAAAAGAGCCAAGAAATGGAAACAAATCCAATGTCCCACTATACATGATTGGATCCAAGCAAATGGTATCTCTGTACAAGGGAATCCTACACAATGATTAGAAAACATTTGGAAAAAGGTATTCATTGGGACACAAGCCTGGAACATAGGCTGGCTGATATGTCTATGTTAGAAATAAGTAACAGAGACATGATAAAGAAAGCAGGACTCAGGTACCAATTCACGGGGAGACAAGGAACGTGCTTGAGAGAAAGGTATCCAAATGTGACACACAAACACTAATATTTATGTACATAAATTCAGATGGATATCTATATATTACCCAATGTGCAAGGAATTGTTTTATAGTTAACATTACTAGAGGCTTTAGAGATGAGATTGACAATAGATATTAAGGATATAATTTTTTGTTTTGGAAAAAATAATGAAAAAGGAAGTTGGTTTGTGCAAGACGACAATGTGAAGGAAAGAGGCAGAAAAATGATCAAGGACATAAAAGCTGTGAGAAGAAATTTATGCACATTTTTCTCTCACCTCAATACTCCCTCAAAATTTCCTTGATTCCTTGTTAAAAATTTCTTCATCTAACCGTTGTATACATTATTGGTATAATGAAATTTTGGTTAGCGAGTAACTTAAACTCCTATTACCCTAGCAAAAGCACCATAACTGGAAGTCAATATTATCAGTTGATTCTGGAGAATTTTGAGGCTCTCTTTCTAATTCTGATCTATTACATAGAGGTAATGTGCCAAATTTGGTATACAGCATCGAAGTTTTGAAACAATTGGAACATTTCAACACTAGTGATACAGAATCATGTGAATATTCACATGAATTTCAGATAATAAGGGATGCCATTTGATTTGATTAAATCTTTTTTTTCAAACCTAATGATAATCAAGACACAAATGTCCTTGGTCAAACCGGGCTGGTAGTAAACAAATTCTTTTTTTTTCTCTTTGAGAATAGCAAAATCAATTTATTAGACACATATTTGAAATCAAGTTCAAAGACATGAAGAAGACATACACAGCTAATAAGGGAGAAAAGAACATGAATCATACTAGAAAATGGAGAGCATAGTCCCAGTTCTCTGATTTACTATGAACCACATAATAATAACTGAGCCTACTTTCCCTGATCTTTTAGTAAAAGTAATGTTTCATGAATGGTCACCACTGAGGAAAAGCGGCCATAATAATGTAGGTACAAAGTTTTGCGAAAATAGTTAAACTTTCAGAACTAGAATGGTCAACATATTCCTTGATAGGTTCCTGTGAACTCTTTGTGTAAAAGTGCATGCTTTTCCAAACACTGGATCATGGGATGAACAGAAATGTATAGGAAGAAGGAACTCAGGATCCCAAACTCGCCTAGTTGAAAAGTGTGCGTAAAGGACTCTCAGGATTCCACTACTGAAACCTCGCTTACTTGTACAAAATCTTAGATAAACAATGGACAGGAAGAACAAACAGGACTCCCACTTCCGGGTAGAAGGCAGCATTGAGCACTTCCGGTGTCAAATGCGGAAGTGCTTGTGAATGATGTGAGATCATAACCCGGAAGTGACCAATATTAGCCACGTCACAATACTAGTGACCCCACACGGGGGAGACAGGAGTTAAAAGTAATTGTTACTACGGAAAGGTCTACGGTGGACCAGCTTACTTCGTTGAGGGGAGAGCCTTCTTCACTAATTTGGTAAGTACAGTTCTCCTCCAGAGACATCTATCAATCATTTCCCGCGTTTCCTTTCCTCAGTCATCAGTCCCCATCTCGTGTGGACTAACTTTTCACTCTTTGATATACACTGTGACATTTCTGGCTACAAAGGTTCTTTGTAATTCCTTTACCGGAAGTCCCATGAGGTAGTCCCTGCTTATTTTTCAAAATACCAAGTATTGTCCAACATATCACATAATCAAAAACGTTATGTCACTGGAATTGAGAATGTAGCAATTTCCAATGTGTCCGTCTTCAAATTTACTACCATTACTCTCACTTTTACTTAGGTCTAACAATGATATTTCTATGGGGTTGTACACTTGTTTCATGCCCACAACAAATTTAATGCTGGAATTTACTAATATTTGAAACAGTTATTATCTGTAGCTATGACTCTCAGTATTGCCCAATGTTCCCTCAATTTATAGGTCATGTTCTGTTAGATATAATTACCTATAGATCCCTTGAGCCATAGTTCAAGTAAGAATACAGGAATATCTAGAATTTATTGTCTGAATTTATATGAGTTCAAACGGGTATTTACCTGTTTGAGACCTGCAAAAGTTGGAAAATTTTGAACTATTTAGTATAGATATCTACCAGTTAGAAAACATTTTCACAAATATGTTGAACACTTGTCATGAATGAAGTCCCTTGAATGTTGGTTTATGACAAAGAAATTAATGATAAAGATTAATATACTTTGTTAACTTCAGTCGTACTGTTACAATTTTGAGATTTCTCCTTATTCCTTTCAAATACAATTGTTGCCTCATTATTTGCCTGCGATTAAACAGGTGATATACAGCTGGATGAAAATTCATGAGTTTTACCACTTGAATACTTTCTTTCATAGTGTATCTTAGGTTGGCTAATTCATTCTCAGTGGATTACATTTTAATCAACAAGACAGGTAATTCATTATTGTCCATGTCCTATTTTTTTTTTTTTTTTTTTTTTTTTTTTTTTTTGTTTTGGCCAGTCCTGGGCCTTGGACTCAGGGCCCGAGCACCGTCCCTGGCTTCTTCCCGCTTAAGGCTACCACTCTGCCACTTGAGCCACAGCGCCACTTCTGGCCGTTTTCTGTATATGTGGTACTGGGGAATCAAACCTAGGGCCTCGTGTATCCGAGGCAGGCACTCTTGCCACTAGGCTATATCCCCAGCCCCAATATCCTATTTTTAAATACAGAGCAATTTCCTGTCCCTTGAAATTTTTTTAACAGCACCTGAAACATTTCCACAATTTATATTAATATGCACAATACAAATGGAGTTCTCTAAGTCCTTTCGAGGAATAAATTTTGTTTTTTGCTGTCGAGTATGATTTTGGCTCATAATATGTTGGAGATAAGTCTAGGCCCTTTTCAACAGTTAAAAAGGATGGGGAAGATTTGCATTGGTTTGTTGCATAATTCCTTTGAATTGGTGCTTTCTTAGAAAACCATATGTAAATGTGGCAGGTATGTGAGTCACTGAAAGGGAACCATCTGTCTCAAATCAGTGTGTATTAAAGACTTGAAATTTGTCAAGGAATTCCTGATTCTGAGTTAAATTGGATACACTATTGGAAAAAAGATCTTCCTTGCAATGTATTAAATATGTTTTACCATTGATTTCGTGAGAACATGATTTATTTGTGAGAAATTTATTCATGTCTACCCGAGAAAGTAAGACACACACTGGTGATAATTGTTTTTCTGAAAGCGCAAAAAACAAAAAGTCAAAAAACCTTCATTCATATTTGACAATATTAAGAAATACCAGTAGGTATTATAAGCCACTTATTACCCTGTCACTCTAATTAGATTCATGTAGTTTCTCAGGTGTCTTCTCTTAATGTTTAACCTTAGAAAATATAACGTTCCTTTGGAATGAGTTACATGCAATGAATTGATTGTTGGCAGCAATTATTATGCTGGGAAAATCAATTATCTATATTCTGCAGTGTATTAATATAAGAGGAGGAATAAATTGCAATGTGATTAAAAAGCACAGCGAGAAGATGGGACTTTCTCTTCTGGATTTTGGCCAGTAATTATAATACTGTCATATACTGGCGCTAGAACATGAAATGATACCCTAAATCCAAAATGAGTTTGATTGTCCAGTCCTTCTAGTTATGCTCCCATATATAGGAGACACCAGATCAAAGTAATCCCGGCAAAGTGAACCCCTCATTACAAGGGGCTCTTTGCACCTGGAGGAAGGGATGCGCCTCACATTTAGTAGAATGCTTTATGTATAAGAAAATTGCATTCCCCGTTTTCTTTTTAGCCTTAAGCAGAAACTATTTATGTTATTTGCATTTTACTTCAACATAACGGTTATTCATAAATGTGCCAATACTTTTGTGGTACTATCTGTCTGTCCAAATTTGCAACTTTGATGTCATCATTTGTAGAATGTTCTAAAGTTGTAAGCAGCAACATAATCCTTTGTCGAAATATTGTAAAAATGGAGCCAGCAAGATATTCTCTAACTTTAATCTCAATAATCACAAAGCACCTATTTTATACTAAATTTGGCGATGTAATATTTAAGGATTTCATCCATGCATTTAGCTATACACACACACATATATAGATAGATAGATAGATAGATAGATAGATAGATAGATAGATAGATAGATAATTATAGATTTAGATATAGATATAGATGTAGATATAGACATAGATATAGATATATACCACCTGTTTTATTCCCAGGAAAAGTCAGGACTCACTACTAGTGCTTCATGTTTGTGATGCCACATAATTAGTTTGTCTTCAATAACTGGAAAAGGTAATTTTAAATTCAAAGCATGTCGTGTGAAACGAATAAAGTTTTTGATGAGTTTGATTTACAAATGAATGCTTTTTCAGCCATAAGAATGATTATTCATAAAAAAATCTCGCAAATAGTTTGTTTTCTAAGCGGCCTAAATTTAATGAAAGGAACCTCAAGTTTTTTTGTCTTTCTCATTTTAAACCTAATTTCAGTTTAATTCTTTAAAGACTCCATCCCTCTTTGAATGAACAAGAAAAGATGCCTTCATGTCCCCTTAGATAAACAGTGTTGAAATAAGTCATAAACTATCTCCTGTTTTTCTTCTGAAAATTCCTGTAATTTATAGATTAAGAAAATCAGTATGTACAGGATGTGCATCAAAGAACTCAAAAGTTAATGAGTTGAATATCTTCCAAGTTCTTCAATATTCCTTTGTTTCTCCAAAGAAATGATAATGTTTGAGACATCTGGTCTGGAAGTAATTCTTCATTGGTTTTCTGACAGAATTTTTCTCCTCACAGGAAGTGCAGATATTTCCCTGTATACCAGAATGCAAGAATGTAAGCATGTTCCCAATGTCCTTTGAAAAGAACACTTCAAATGGTTCCCATCATACTATGTTTAGCATTCTCAGTATGCAAAACTCTGTGGGGGAGATTCAATGGGATGGAGTTCAGAATTGAGACATTCTGATAATTGTACAGTGGAATTCTGAATTCGTACTATTGAGACATAAGAATGCAAGTAAATGCCTTGGCCTCAATGCACCTTCCCTGTCAACAGAGGACAGCGTGAATATTGCAAAACAGTAACCGCAAAAAGTCCTTCTATTAATGGAAAAATGTTTCCCAAATTAGGCCTAAGAATTCACAAATGGGAACTGAAATGAATTCGCTTATTATTTCTATGATAATATCAAAAGGCATAGTTATCATTTTTGTCATCAAGAAGCAAAGTTGAAATTAATGCATACGTTGTAATTGGAAGAGAAGGGAAAGAATTACATTTTCTCAAAAATATACCAGATTTGCTTAGATATTTTTCTTTGCAGGTGAATCTCTGGATCCTGAAAGGTTACTGCAATGCCCCTATGATAAGAGTCACAAGATCAGGGCCTGCAGATTCCCGTACCATCTGGTGAAATGCAGAAAGGTAGGGTTGCATTTCAAAATGAGGAGTTTGTCATACTTTACTACAAACATGAATTTGAAGCTTGATATTTGACTTAATGTGCTAAATATGTGTCAAGAAATAATAGACTACCTGGGTAGATGCAGTAAACACATATTTGTATTTCCTCTTGTAATCTGATCTTTGTGTAGTGCAGATAAGAAATAGCAGTGCAACTTGTTTACAGAACTCTAGGATGAGTAGAACATTGCAAGATGTTTTCTGTAGGACAATCATTTCAGTCTGAGTGTAGCGACTTTATACTTGTTTCCTTGTTCACACTTAACTACTCTAAATCAGCAATTTAGTAAAGTTTCTAAAAATTAAGACAGATGCATTGCCTTATGGCAGGACATAATTCCTGAACCATGTTACTTTTCAGTAAACCTAGTGATCCTGAATTGATGATAACGAAGATGTGTCGTGCCTGTTTTGTATATTTTGGTGTATTTTTTGTAATGATACCACGACAGTTATTTTCACATAGAACAAGAAATCTTTCAAATGCTAATATAGTTGTCTATCCCATTCAATTTTCTGTGATAAAAAACATTGCTCTGGACAGAAAACAATCTTCCCTTTGTTATGCTTTTCAAATGATGCTCACGGATTATATATACACATGTGCACAGAAAGACACATACATATGCATATTCATGCTCATATGTTTTCAAATATTCTTATATCTAAATGGGAATATATACAAATTAGACTGTACATGCACATGGTATCACACACATGCACTCAGACACACAATGAGTGCATTTCCAATTGTGTTTTCGATCAATGTGTCTTACCCATTCATGTAGCATATAATAATAAATGCCTTTTTACTGAATAAGATGTCATGATTCTGAATGTTTTTAGAGGCCAAAGTTTTGTTTTAAGTATCCAGCATTTTGCTGCTGTGTCAGACCTCCAATCTTGTCATGACGAGTTTAAATCAAAGTACTTTTATGCGAAGAGAGTATGAGATATAGAGTCTGAGAGAATCTTATCCACCTCCAGCCCCTAAAAATTGTAAGAAACAGATTGAAGAAGAGTCGAGGTTGTACTAGCCCGTCCTCTTGTGCTAGACTGGTGTTAGTACAGCACACAAGCCCAAGGTAAAACCACAAGTCAAGCATAAAAACAGCAACCCTTTCCTTATCCCCCAATAATTTGTACTATTTTTATTTTTTACATCTTGGTGCAATAGAATCATCCGGACATTGCTGCCAAATTGATTACTTGTCCCTTCAATGCTCGGCACTTGGTGCCGCGCGATCAACTCAGTAAACATATAGCAACATGTGAAGACCAAAGTTGCATTGAGGATGATGTAGGTAAGCTTGATACACGAAACAGAAATCAGATCTGATTCAGATTCAGTCTGTTACATATTGTGATTCCATTTTCCTTATTTTCCTTCTTGCAGTTACTGTGATTTGGTCCCAACCCCAAGAGAAGAAATCTGGAAATACAGGGCATCGCCTTTCCTCTGAGGAAGACTGGGATAAAGGTAAAGAGCCTGATTAAATTTTGAGTTACTTCTGTAACTGAATGCCAGTTTAGAGATAGATGCAAATAATAGTAAACTCTTTAGCTCAACATGAAATTTAATGTATGCTAACATAGAGAAAGCTATTATGCTCATCCTCATATATGAAGACATGCATTCAGAAATGATTTCTTTAAAGAATATATATAAAACAGGGTTGTCCATCTATAGTTTAGGACTCTTTCTTTTCCATGATTATTATCCACTTAAATCATTGATATATTAGGTCCTTAAGGTGGTTATTATTTCATTATTACCTATGTCTTTCCTTGGCCATGTAAATGTTAGACAAAATGTAATATATACCCTGGAGACAATATCCATTTTTCTGTTTGCCAGAATCCTTGGAAAACCCTAGCCCAACTTTTGTTTGGGGCAGAGCAGAGTCTTCTAGCCAAAACAGGTAAGAAAATGACATTATCACTTTGGCAAAGATCTATTTCTTGGAAATAAAGGAAACAATTATGCTAGGTCGAAGAGCTGCCTTTTACTTTTAGGAATAAAAAAACTTCCTCTTTTCAGAGAAATATGCAGATTGCTGTCTGAACGGTGATTGGTGAAAGCATGCATGTGTAAATCTGCAATTACTTCATGATCTAAAAAATTTCCAGGGGCTGGGGATATGGCCTAGTGACAAGAGTGCCTGCCTCGGACACACAAGGCCCTAGGTTCGATTCCCCAGCACCACACATACAGAAAACGGCCAGAAGCGGCGCTGTGGCTCAAGTGGCAGAGTGCTAGCCTTGAGCGGGAAGAAGCCAGGGACAGTGCTCAGGCCCTGAGTCCAAGGCCCAGGACAGGCAAAAACCAAACAAACAAAAAAAAAAAAACATTTCCAAACAAATTCATTGATATCTATGGAAAGTCATACTCAAAATGGTCTCGGAGAACCATTCAATATTGAGAAAATGTTACGGATATGACAGTATGTCAGAGCCACCGTTCACTTTTCAATGACATACATTTCGATTTAATTTTATTCACAGAAAGAACGAATGAGCGGCGGGAATTCCTCTTCATGTAAGTAGCTACTAAAATCATAAGGAGATTAATTTGATTAAATGTACTAAAAAGCAACTATACAGATACATTGTGTTATTTGGGTTTGTGTGTTATATGCCCTTTGCTCAACAAGAATAGCAATAAATGCATCATGTGTGTTTACAGCCTGTTTTCATTTTTCAATATTTTCTTGCAAACCTTCACCAAATATTTGTGAAAAGGCCTCCTTTACATGGATCTGTGATACCTTGAATATTCTGTTTAAAAATCACACTAGATGTTCGCCCACGTATACAATTTGTAAGGCAAGGATAACTTCCAATTTAGATTTTTGAAAGATCTCTATATGTGATTACAGAGTAAAAGGAAGTGTGTTGTTCCCTGCTGTCACTTTCATATTCAACAAAATAACTTGGGAGACAAGAAGAAAAAGTTTCTGGGGACTCTGTGGATTGATGAGACAACCTGAGAAAATTTAGGAGGCTTATAGTTATATTTTCCTTTTATCCCATACTAAGTCACTTTCCACAAAAATATTGCCTCCTTTTTTTCATTTATGGTTTGTATCTCATCTAAGATAGAGAATTTTGGATGAAATATTATGACTTGGATCTCAAATCTTAAGATAATCATTTCTCATGTAGTCCACAATATTTACTATTTTTGTTATAAGACTTGGGCAAATTTCATATTTTGTGTCCGTGTCATGTGACACTCATTATACTTGCATAGGTGAGACATATGCAAACTGGTCTATTACTTAGATGAAACTTATTATGTTACCTTAACTAAGGTTAGAAGAAATATGCCTGTCTCATGATCATAATGGATTCTCTGGGTATTAACGTGTTCACCTACCTTCAAGTGATTTGAAACCCTTTAGTTTCAAACCATAAGTCAACAGCAGTTGCCCATTGGTCCATTTCTGCGTATATGGAAGTTGAAAAAAGCAAGAAATTCTTTCAGAATAATAGGCAGTTGTTCAGTTTTGCATATCTGTACAACAACTATGGAACTTTCTATTGTTCTTAGGCAAAATCAGAAATGTATATTATCACACCTTCCACCATAATGCAAAGATCTTTTTTCTATTTTCCTTTGCAGAAATAATCCGGTGGCCTACTATTTGAGGACTACATATTTTACCTTGTCTTGCTAATGACATGAAATAATAAATAATACTTTCAGCACGTTAAATGCGTTTTCATTTCCACTAGCTTTAAAACTTACTAATTTGGTTAGCTTGTATATTGTTTGTAATGAACGCTGACATCAATGTTAGGGTGAAATCCTTTACTGAAATATACCTTTTCAATTTCTCTAAGAAGCATATTTAGGTTTTACGAGATGAACGATGACCATGAAATGAAAATCTGGATAGATAAACATGTATAATATTATTCTATATCTTTTTTCAGTTAGATTTGAATGTGAAAAACGCTTTTTTGTCAATGATCTCCCCCTTGCATTAAAAATATTATTAAAATTACCTCTTTTAGTAGAGAATTTAAATTTATATGGTCCACCATATGGGTGAGCCACAACACTACTGCTTGATTGTGTGTGTGCGTGTGTGTGTGTGTGTGTGGTGTGTGTGTTTGTGTCCTTGTTGGGACTATTTAATTTATAATTTGTAATTAAATTTTATTGACAAGGTGATACAAATGAGTTACCATTACATAATAAACCAGTGAGTACATTTCTTGTCATTTTAGTTACAACCTCCCTCACTTTTCAGTATCTTTAGAAGGGTCAGATAACCATATATACAAGATCGAGTGTTCCAAACTCATATCCAGTCACCACAGGGAGACGCCACTGGTTTTTCACGTAGTATATTAAACATAAGGACAATGATAAAATCCTCCTGTTCCCATGTCTTGCAGATATGATGTAACATCACTGGCAAAACCATATAGAAATATTATTTGAGAAGAAGTTTTATACTTTACAGACAACAAGTCTATGTCCCACCCAAGTGATAAAATATTTAAAATAACTCATGCGCCCTAGACGATTTATATGGCCATTGATAGCAGGCGTTCTACAATTTATTTTCTTAGTTGCCTCTGCTGCACCAGCTACTGTGTGTTTGACACAAAGTGTGCAAACATCTCACTATGTTAATCAGCTTGCTCTTAACACTATGTAAGCCCGGCACGTGCAATCAGTGAAATCATTCATTTTTACCACCGTGTTTTCTATTTTCAGCAGAAAAGTAGTTATCAAAGAAAGTCCTCCATTGGCTTGTCCAATAGAATGGGCCCGTCTCCATCCTACTCCTTGGAAGTTCATGAATGGTCTTAGTACGAGCTAGCCATATTCCACTATGAATGGAAGCCCCCTACTACTGACCAACCACGTAGACTGACTAAGAAGCTCCTTTATCAATTTAAATCTCACTCCTGAGGATAGGCTCACAGGCCCATACTATATTCTTATTTATTTATTCATTTTTTGGTTTTTAACCATTAATTAAAGAGATTTTATAACTATTGTGTGAACTTCAACTAAAGTGTTATGTAGACACCATACTTAAAATCATTCCAAGGTTCCAAAGAGGCCTGAATTTCCTCTTCCTTTACAAGGGTTCCTATATGTGCAGTGGGATAAGATGTTGATTTTATGAAAACAATTCAGAGGTCATAATAGTTTCTGGTGCGAAAAATATTGAGCTACAATGCAAAATGAAGTCTCAAGGGAAGGGATGGTTCCATGATTGGTTTAAGTGGTCTCTGTACCTAAATATACACATTTTGGTTACTGCTGATCCCCTTGCTATTTTATTGTTGGGACATACAATATACATTATATTACTGGAACCATTCAATACATAATAGCTCGGTTAAACTCCTCTTGGTAAGCCAAATTTGTAGACACTGAATCCCCCCAAATTAGTGGAAGATAAGTGTCAATAATTTCATTCCTGTATAAAAACTAGTAAAGAGAAATATTATGCTGAAATCAAGAGCCAGATGATAAAAATACAAATGTCTCCTAAAGCAAAATTTACAAAAACATTTGTGTAAACCAATTCTAAAACTTATCAGGGGGAAAGATACGAGGGAGTTGGAAGTGTGGGGAAGTGTGGGTAACATGATGAACTAGAAATATACTTACAGACTTACATATGAACCTCTAATCCTTTGGTACATCACTCTGAAAATAAAGGAAAAAATTAAACAATCAAGAAAAAAAGAGGACGTTATGTGGTATGAAATAGTTTATGGTCCTAATCTGAATCCTTTAGAAACAAAGCCATTGTAGACATGAACGGATTAGATTCAATCAGTTGATCAGAGAAAATGAACAGGGACTTGATGAGCATCATGCAACCCCCAAGCTTATGCAGCTGATTGGGAAGAATTGAGAAAATTAAAAGGATCTCAAACCACTGCGGTAGATAATAAGGAAGACTCAGATGGCTCAGACACTGAGGAAAAATTATGCAAGGAGCTTACTAAAGACAGATTGATCCATGTGGAGAAAATTTTGCAATCAATTATAGCCCTATTGTCACAACATTATCCAAAGCAGCAAACTCCTGTAAAGGTAAAGACTTGTGGGACCTGCCCAGAATCCTGGCGGACTTTCATCCTTTCCCACCACAACCTCTGCCTGATAGGGTCTCACAGCTAGTACCATTTCTGCCTGTGCTGTTTAAAGCGCCTGGTCCTCCTCCAGTAAACGTGGCACACTTCCTTGGCTCAGACTTATCAAGAAGGGAGGACATTTCTGGTTTTCATTTATTCCCTGACAGGCAGGATGAAGATAGCAAGAGAGTTCATCAGTGTTTGTCATTTAAACAAATAACAGATCTAAAGAATGCTTGTTTTCAATATGGCTCTACAGTACCACATACTCAAGTCATTCTTATTTATTTATTTATTATTTATTCATTGGCCAGTCTTGGGACTTCAACTCAGGGCCTAAGCACTGTCCCTGGCTTCTTTTTACTCAAGGCTAGCACTCTGCTCCTTGAGTCACAGCGCCACTTCTGGTCATTTCTATATCTCTGGTGAGGGGTAATCAAACCCAGGGCTTCATGTACATGAGGCAAGCACTCTTGCCACTAGGCCATATTCCCAGCACACTCAAGTCATTCTTGAACCTTGGCTACTAAAACTTTATGCCCAAATTGCCAAGCAGCCCTCAGGCCCTCTAAGATAAAGGAGGAATAAATGACTATATTCAGCTTTGTGCGGACATTGCGCCATCCTACCTGCATGGCCTCATGCTCCACGGGCCGACTGTAACAGAGTTCTTCCGCATGTCCTGGATGGGGAGAAGGCGACGGGGACATTTATGTACTGCTTGGATTCCTGGCATTTGATTTTCCTGCCGACAAAGGGGCCACTTAATGGCTCACTGACCTAATCAGAAAAGGAGATTTATTACTAAAATTTCTCCCCTCTGTAAAAACGGGAAGCATTGTGTTACAAATTTCAGATGTAATTTTAATGACTCTGGCCGCCAGATTTCAGTAAGCTGGCAGAGGAGCCAGCCCATGGCCCTACAGAAAAATTTTGTAGCAGCTCCTTCTTTCCCCTAAACTCAAGCATATCCCCCAAAAACCTGCAGCAATAATCAGTTTCAAGTCTCCTCTGAGCAACAACAGGAAGTGCAGGACTGGATCTCTGTACCTCTACCTGCACAGTACTGACTTCCAAAATGGTATTTTAGCCCCTCTCTACAGGAGTCATTGGCCCACTTCCAAGGGAATCTGTTGGCTTATTTTTAGGCCGTAGCAGCTCTGCTCTGAGGGGCTTACCTATTATTCCAGGAGTGATCAATCAGGACTCTAATGTAGAAATAAAAATCATGGCTTCAATGCTTGCTAGTGTTACCACTAAAATGCTCACTACCTAAATGCAGCCATTCACAAAATAACGCATGATATGTGAATAGGCACTGGGGATTATAAGACCCAGAATCTAGTAAATACCCCAAAGCAGATTGACCAGTGGCTGCAGGAGATATGTCTAGAGGCATGGGGTTGGGTATTTCCCACAGTAAAAAGGATGGTTCTTAGGCCTGGTTTATTCAAGGGGCCCAGGAACCCTACTTTGACTTCATAGTGCGCCTTCAGAAAATTATTGATAGAACAGTACAAGGTGTATTTTTGGACACTCAAAAGATGAAGCGATTGGGACAGACTCTGGGTGCAAGTGTAAAAGTACCCAAATCCGGGAAATTAAACTGTTTTGGCTGTGGGGACATGGGCATACTAAAATGAATTGTGTAAAAATAAAACTGGCAAATACAAAGTCGCCTAGGATATTCCATCTCTGGAAACGTGGGGTACATTGGGCCCAATAATTTTGATCTAAAACTGACATTGGTGGACATATGCTTCCCATTTCATCGGAAGCATCACAAGGAGAAATTACAAGGTGTTCAGGAAAGGGGGCAAAGGGCAAGCCTCATGGTCCCATTCCTATGAACGAGCCTTACCCACCATCTTTTCGTTACAACCAGCCCAGATTGGGAGTGCCACAGTGGACCTTTTCTCAAGCCCAACCTTAACTTTCCCTGCTAATTTCCAGAATTAGAACTTGCATATACGGTCCCTTACCATGGGGGACTTGGGGCCTTCTTTTGGAGCATTCCAGTTTAATTGCTAAAGGGGTGTTAGTTGTCCCAGGAGTAACTGACTCTGACTACATAGGACAAATTAAAATCCTTAAGACCTCCCCTGTACCTTATGATATTAATTCTGGTGATCGTATTGCACAATTGATTTTCTTTGCTTACATATTTATATCAACTTCTGCAAACCCTTATCAAGGAGGTTTGACAGTATGAAATATCAAACTGTTTTCTGGATTTTCAATGAAGCATACAAACCACCTTGTTGTAAATTTTATATAGGAAAGAGGCATTGCTAGCTACTGGCTAAGACGTCACAATAATCAGCCAGATTGAATGGGGCATCGGGGCAGGGTGACTCAAACTATCAAATGCAGAATAAAAGGTGTCAGTAGTACACTTGATTCAGTTATTAAGCAAAATCTTGAATATCATAATATTACTGATGGTGAAATCCAACATTCCATTTTTGATCCGTAATTTTTGTAAGTACCTATTAACGTAATTGTACTAGACGTCTTTGAACAATGGGGAGCTCATTTAGTTTTCCCTTGATGTTCAGATGCATGTCTTTCTCAGTAAGATTACTTACTTGGCAGACAGATTGTCCAGTTTGTCGTGAGCAAAAGCCCTTATCTAAAGAAAAGTTGGCAGCCAAATTGCAAGTTGTTGGAGATAAGTTAGCTTCAAATCATATTGAGGTTTCTATCTCTACCTAGAACTCTCCTAATTCTGTTATTAAAAAGAATTCTCACAAATGGAGATTGCTCACTGGTTGTCGAGCTCTAAATTCAGCTATGAGGCCTATAGATACTTTACATCTTCGCTTGCCCCAATTATGTATGATTCCTTTAAATTGGAATATTATACTAAGATTTGCAAGATTGTTTCTTTACTATTTTCTTATTTGATGAGGACCTATCATGCTTTGCTTTTACTTTAAGTCGGATTAATCTCCAAGGACCCCATGGAAGGTTTAAATGGAAATTATTGCCACCAGGCATGATGAACTCACCTACTATGTGTCAAACTTTTGTAGCCAGAGCAGTAGAACCTATTAGGAAAAGATTTGCTCCTGTTTCATGTATTCATTATATGGATGACTAATTATTTGCTGCACCTAATAAAGATATTCTATCAGACTTATTACAAATTTTGTCCTTCCACTTGCAAGAAAATGGTTTACTAGTTGCCCCTGATAAAATCTGGACAGAGGAGCCATTAAAGTATCTAGGATATTTAGCTAAAAAAAACAAGCAATTATTCTCCAATTTATAAAAATTCGTACTGAATAATTAAATACTCTTGATTTTCAAAAGTTACTAGAGGACATTAATTGGCTTCATCCTTCCTTAGGCATTCCCACCTATGCTTTGCATAATTTATTCTCTATTCTTCAAGAGGATTTGACTTTAAATATCCCTTGTGTATTAACGAGTGAGGAAAGTCAGGAATTACTTTTAGTAGAAAAACCCCTGACTCAAAATTTCTTATCCCGGGTAGATTTTTCTGTCCCTAATGAGCTATTAAATCTACTTACAAAGTTTACCCCACAGGGGGAATAGCACAGTTCAACAATACTTTGATATGTACCAGGCACACATTGTCAGAAATGTAAACCACATGTCTGGAGATAATCAGCTTTATTATCATGCAAGGTTGTAAAATGTGCCTGGAAATCAATGGGCAGGACAACTACTTGATTATCATCCCCACACTTAAATAACAATTCAAATTTGCATTACAAACCCCTGATCTCCTCCCTTTTTCATTAAATGGCTTTAATGGAGAAGTTTTATACAAATTACATTCTAGTCTTTTAAGGAAATTATTTCAATAACAAATTTATAGTACTGATAATATTTGACTTTCTAAGCTCATTCTAAATTCGCCTAATAGTTTTGAAGATAGTACCAAAAATAGCAAATGTGCTTTTTGGACAGAAGGTAAATATCAAGATTTCCTCACTCCCTGGCAATAGGCATATAAAATGAATCACAGGCTGTTATATATGCTTTACAGAATTTCTTAATAACTTTCAATTTAATCACTCAGTCGACCTGTGCATCACATGCTTTATGCAATATATATTCTGTTGTTATTTATCACATAAACCCCCCACTAGATTCACTATTTAAACAATTCAAAGCCAGTAATGCCAAAGACAGCTTCACTGTATGTCATTCAGATTCTTGCTCATTCTAATTTGACAGGTCCTATGGCATGTGGTAATTTTCATGTAGATGATTTAGTCCCTTTCATTTCGGCAAAAGAAGACCATGCATCTTGGCATTCTAATGCAGGTCATTTACCTTTCACATATAAAATTCCTTTAGGGTTGGTATTATGTCCCAGTGGCAAGAATGCTTGCCTCATACACATGAAGCCATGGGTTTGATTCCCTAGCACCACGTACATACAACATGGCCAGAAGTGGCACTGTGGTTCAAGTGGCAGCGTGCCTGCTAGCCTTGAGCAAAAAAGAAGCCAGGGACTGTCCTCAGACCCTGAGTCCAAGACCCAGGACAGGAATAAATAAAATAAAATAAAATAAAATTCCTTTTAAACAACCTAAGCAAATTATTGCTAACTGTCCTACTTGTTGACCTTTGCATTTACAAACCCTTCCCCTTGGTGCTAATCTTCAAGACCTGGCTCAGACAATTACATTACATGTTTTGTGTCTCTGTATGTATAACCTAGAATATGGCTTGTGGAAATGTGCCCGGGTCCTTAAAATAATAAGTTTTCATTGATTCACCTGTACAACTCCCTCCAAGTGGGTCAAGACACACAAGTGTCCAAGTATAGTTTTCCAGAAGCTGTCCAATTAATTGGTTTCAGTGTATATGGAAGTTAAGAAAGCAGGGAATTCATTCATGATAATAGGCATTTGTTCAATTTGCAGTACCTGTAGAAGATCCAAGGATGTGTCTAATATTTGTAGACACAATACGAACATATGTGTTAGCACTCTATGCATCGAAAAGAAAATGTGTTTTTATTTATTCCTTTGCAGAAATAATCAGTTGTCCCACCGTGTGTTCAACAAATATTTCTCCTTGTCTTATCTATGAGTAAAAATAATAAAAAAAATGTCTAATCATATGAATGTCTTTTGATTTCCCCTAATAATTGAGACAAGCACTCTTGCAACTAGGCCATATTCCCAGCCCTCCCCTAATCACTGACACCTCCAATTTGGTTACAGTGTGTGACAATATGCAAAGATTCTTTGACTTCTTTAAATAGGACGTTTTGCAAGACCGAATGAATGGGAAATGTGGTGGGGAATAGAGCAGAAAGGGCTCACCAACTGAATTGGGTAGTGAGAGAACAAACTGAGTTAATCAAGGGACTTAGGAAGAGATATATCACAGGAAAAGAGGAACAGATTACAGGAAGCATAAAGAAAGAGAGGTATATGCATATATCACCATTTGGGATGAATTGCTTTACAATTACTAAGCATAGAGGACATAAGAATTTTGAGAATTGAATGTGACACTGAGCATGAAGGATCAGACGTCTGTTTATTTTACTTTATAATATTATTAAGAATTACTAACACATAGAGTTAATGTGTAAATAATTAAGAAATTGAGGGAGTGGTTTGAGGGGTGAAGCAGAGGGATGAAGGGAGAAAAATCAGGAAGGGATAGCAGGTATGAGAAGAAATGCATATGTAATCACTATATGAAGCATGTTTCTGTAACCCCACTGTACATCATCCTGAAAATAATAAAGAAAATGTAAAAAAATTAAGTGTAAATGCATTTTGCGGTGGGAAACTAGATTTTTCTATGTATCCAAAAAAATAACATTTACAATGTATTAAAATTTGTGCATTGCTGGAAATATTACAAGTGTTGGTAGATAATCAGAAAGAAGAAAAATATTGATTGTGTGTGTGAGTTTGTGTTTGTGTTTGAGTGAGTGGTGTGTGTGTGCCTAGTCTTTTGAAGTTATGTCTCAAGGTGATCAACACAGAAATGCATTGATAAGATAGGGTATATAAAATTTGTCAAACGTGGTAATTCCTCCCTCATTTTTCTCTTGCTTCACTTTCCAATCAACTGTTCACCAACTTTGAATGGATAATTACAACAATTTCTATTCCTTTGTTGCATTCCTTTACCCTTTGTACTTCTCACAGTGTGAAGAAATCATTTCCTTACTACGATAAAGAAAGAGACAATAGTAAGAGCTCCATGGTCTACTACAGCGACACCTGGTTTACCAACACAGAAAATTAAATCAAAAGAAATAATTTCAAATAAGGATTTCAAAGTAAAAATAAAGAAACCTCCGGATTCCATATATTTGAGATCATTACTAGTACCAAGATTGTTTGTGATTATTTCTCCAAAGTATTGAGAAACTAATACTCTGCATGGAAAATCCTAGGCATGTATGCCATTTTTACAACTCAGCGAATCCATTGGCTCTGTTTGCTGCTGGTTCACTTCATACGACATAATGATTTCCTAAGGCTTTCTATTTCCTTACAAATGAGAGGATGTCATTCTTTCTGAAGGAAGCCTAGAATTACACTATGAATATAAAACCACTTTCTGTTGTTCCATTCATCAACTGATGGCCAGAAGAGTTGGTTACATATGTTGGCTATTTGAGAGAATGCTGCAATGATCTTGATCATGGTGGAAGTTTTAGCATGGAATTCTTTATGATCTTTACAGTGAATGCCCACCATTGAGATTGCTCGATCATAATCTATGTGTATATTTTATTGCAGATGTGGTGTACTGCTTTGCAGAGTGTCTAAAGAAATTTATTTATTTGAGTTTCAATTATATTTTGTATTTGAGAGCCCTATTTTTTTAGTAGCTACTGCACATCTTCTCCCATATTCTGTGCTCTCTTCTCTCTTCATAATTTGACATATGGAGCTTAGCAATTCCATGGACGTTTTTTTTGTACAATACTGTGAATTAATGTGGTTGTTAGATTTTATAGAAATCTGTTAATCTGCGCTCAGAAGCCCTAGTGTTTGTCCTCGTTCTTCTTGCATATTTATTGTATCCATTTTACCTCGAGTCCCTGATCCAATTAGAATTTTTGGTGGTGTGAGGAGACACACATTGATGTACTTTTGGTTGGCGGAAGAGTTTAAAGTATTCTGCCTTACCATTTCTTGAAAAGGGTGTGCTTTTCTATACAATTCTTTTGTCTTAATTATAAAAAACCAAGGTGTCATAGGTGTATATGTTGACTTCTCTGTCTTCAATCACATTTTCTTGATTTTTGGCCTTTTGTTGTACCAGGACCAAAAAGATTTTCAACCTGAAGCTTCCAAAAGTTTGAAAGTAGATATTAACATACCTCCAGCACTGTTCTTCCTGCTATGGAGTGTTTTGGCATCAACAAACTGAATTATCCTCAATGTTCAGATATTCCTGCTTCTAGAAAAGCTGAAAGCAAAATCCACTGAGAAAAGAGCCACTTTTATTTAATGGACACAATACTTTTACTTTTGTTTCTACAGAGAAACATTTGGTAAAGGGGAATGTCAAACAACTGACTCTTGTACATGTTGAATCACTGTCCTAAACTCTGTCCCAATACTCCGTTACACATCCAAGGTCTGGAAATTTACTCTATTCTTTCTTGCCATGTACCAGTGATTAAATGGAAGGAAGTGGATCTGTCCACAAGAATGCTATGAAATTCAT